>NC_056709.1:6241036-6290975 GCF_018831695.1 Puntigrus tetrazona
AATTGAAGTTTCATTATCCAGAAACGAACTCAGATTAACACAGAGGCGCCTGGTGATGCAAGTTACGACACCTATTTAATTAAAGCTCTTGCTATTGACCATTCTAAAAGAACCGTGTTAATTTGGGGAAAATTTCTGGATGTGTAAATTTTAGTGAAATATCAGTTTTGTAAAATTAAATGCATTGAAAATAACATTGAAAAGACAGATTCATATTATACGCATGTTTTTTGTGACGAGGAACGCTCAGGCAAAGTTTGGTTGAGCCCTCCGTGAGAGTCCGCAATTACCACGCTGGGCCGGAGGCCCTCCGTGAGTCCGCAAATTACTACGCTAGTTGGGAGTCTCCGTGAGACGTCCGCAATTAATACGCTTAGTTGGAGTCCTCCGTGAGAGTCCGGCAATTACTACGCTTAGCTGAGTCCTCCGGTGAGTCCGTAAATTACAATTTGGGTGTACCTAGGTCACAGAACTAGTAAACTTTCTTTTAGCAGGAAAGTAAGTAAGAATTAAAACGTAATATAATACGATATCAAGTATATATATAATTATATGTATATAGTATAATTCCTTGCTTGTGTATGTCAGTGCATTAAATCCAAGTTAATGGGATATTTTAAGTAATTATTGCAATATTGTTGATACATTGTCATATTAAAAATAAGTGGAAGTGTTTATGTTGCATTATTGTGTTAAAATTGTATAAGAGATAATTGCAAATAGTAGAACTGTGTAGAATATTTAAAATAAAACAAAGAAGCATTGCGATGGAAGATTGTAAAATGGCAGAGTTTGAGAAAGAATGTGATGAGTATGGATATCCCCTCATTGACGAATGGGCTGAATGTAGTAGATATGGAATAGTACACAGACACTACCATAAAAGATAAAAAGGGTAGAGAGGAAGGAAATTAGTGAACAGGAAACCATGGTAGTAGTATTTGGACTAATAGATATTGGACAGAAAACAGCTGCTTTAGGACTGAAATAAGAGAGAATTGAAAGCATGTACGTAAAAGTTGGCGCAGTATAGAGATAAGAAGAAGGAGGTTCAGTGGTACAAAAGGGTTCATATAAACAGAGGAGAGAAGTTAGATGATGAATTGAGAAAGTGGACCAGCACGGCAGCAGACTGTAGCTGTTAATTGGGCGTACCAAAGAAGAAAAAGGAAGCTACAGTGCAGCAGCCAAACAGAGACAGGAAGTGAAAGCAGAAGCCCACAGCCCAGTGCATCATTAGCTTCCAGCCCCGACTGTATCCGCCCTACCAACAGCACTCCACTGAGAGTGCAGAGAGACAGATGCCTTGATGGAAGTGAAGGGAGGGGCAGCTAGACATGGGACATGCCATTTACTGAGATAGCTGAACAAGTAAGAAGACTTATAGAAATAAAGGATGGTTGCTACAGATATAATGAATAGTGGGAAAGATAAATGAAAAACATTCTTACAGGAAATGCAGCGCTGATGAAGGCAAAGGCAGCTGGATATCTACTAAGTCAATGCCTAATGATGTCACAAAGCGTCAGCTGTCTGATTTGTTTCCTAATTTATCCAGACTCATATAATTGAACAACACCAGCTATACCATCAGAAAAGACTCAATGGTTACAATAAAGGAGCTATTAAGGCACATGATGGTTTGTGGACGCCACCAGATGGTCAGCCTGTGTTATCCTCATCATTAGCGTTTCTGTTTTGACACAAATTCATAGTCCATTCACCGTGGAGACAAAACAAATGTCTCGCATTACAGTCATGGTGGCACCCTTCATGCCACATTTGATTTCACATCATATTGTTTCATGTGAAGTTTGTCAAAGAACACAACATTGTTTTCAATGCGCCATCAGCTGGCCATTTTTCCACCGGGCTAGTGGACCAGTGATGAGGGGCCATGGATTTTACTGATATGATAGACAGAATAAAATGGTAAGAGGTACCTGTTGGTCATGGTAGACACCTACACTGACATATTGCAGCTTACTCTGTGGGAAGGAAAAGATAAAATTCACTGTAATAAACAAGCCTGATAAATCATTATATACCCCATTGCTGGTTTTCGAGACGGATTAGGTCTGACAATGGAAGTCATTTTAAATGTGCAATTTAGAATCTGTAGAATAGCCTTAGGCTTGACACATTCTCATTTGGTGCCGTGTTCCATCCCCAACCGCTGCCGGGAAAAGCCGAACGGCGTATGAATCCTAATTCTGAAACACAGTTGCACATAAAATATGTGCTTAACTGCAGATTAACTGGGCTGTCTGCTTTACCACTGGCACTATACCGTCTGGTCCGATCTTCATGTTAACAGGGTTGGCTGGTTTTACACCTTTGAACTTGGCGACAGGTCACGATCATTTCCTGGACCAGCAACGGCTTCAGGTCTGGAGCCCATTGAACCTTTGACAAACTAATCACATTGATTAACCGTTTTTCTACTCAGGTTTCAGCATCACGCGACTGGACAGCGCTAAGTTTAACAGCTTCAGGCCAGGGGCCGACAGGAGTGGGCAGAGACTTCTGCCTATTTAGAGAGAAAGTGGAAGGAGCCCTAGGTGGTCTACTCCGCTCTGAGAAGTCACTGCTGGGAGAACTTCTGCACTGTGTTCGCCTAGCTGGCAAAGGTGACACTCGGCTATCACTTGGTTCCCGCGTGCAGCTCAGACCACCCTGAGAGATACAATCATGAAAGATAGTTAGGATTGGTCCATGACAAGTCAGGAGACCAAGAGAGGGACATTGATACTGGTAACACACAAAACATTGCACACACCAACAGCAGTACAAGCATTACAGATTATCCACACAACAGGTGATTTATCTACAGCCCTGGGGCTGAAGAGAACCCTGGGCCCATTGTGTGAGTGCTGACTGTGCAGACACGGAGCAGGTATTGCAAAACAGTTCAAAGAACGCATACTCCGGAAATTACAGCTAAGAACTAAAATAAAAAACCTGGCGCAGTGTGGCAGTGACCACAGCTAGTGTTAGAACCGTTTTCATTCAATCACAAAATAAGTTGCTACTGAATTAACAACATATGACAATTTCTGTGTAAAGAGTTTGAACTTACATGAGAGATTGTGTACACTAATAACATTCAAGAGTGTTTGCTCCCAGGCTGGAAAAGTGGACTTACGAGATGTTGAAGTTTGCAGAGAGTCTCAGGTGATCCTGAAAGAAAGTGTTCTGGACACGTGGGATGAGAACCATTACTATATATACCATTTGAGTAAGATAAAGAACAATTATACTCGTTTTAATTTTACTAGAGAGGAGCTACTATCAACAAAGGTGAGTGGTGATGACTTATGTGTACCAACATGACCGAAAGTGAGATTATAGATATATCCATTAGTAGCCATGATGGAAGATCAGGCTCAGTATTGGCATTGTAGTGACAGAGAAGACTGTTTGTGAAAGTGAGTGAGAACGCATAAAGGAGTTTTGAGATTTAATGCACCACTGATGATGATATTAAGGAGACTAGTGGTGAGAAAAAGAAGTGAAACCCAGAAGCAGCATGAATTGGAGTCAGAAGAAAGAAAAACGAATATATAGAGACCTCTTACGAGAGTCAAGAGAGGTGGATTTGTGGGATATTTTCTATCCTTTGAAGAATATAGTGAGTATTACTGATGTTTTAGTTTTTATATTTTTATACAAATGTTTTGTATTAATTCACTGTTTATTTTGAGTTAATTAGAATCTGCTATGGTATTTAAATACATACAAAATAGCAACATATCTTTTAAGTAGTATGGGTATTTGTACAGACAATGTGATTAGGTAAAAAAGAATGTTAGTTGAACAGAAACTGTCAGCTAACGTCCCTGGCCTATGTCTGCAGAGAGTGATATACAAGCAAACTGCATGCTTGGGAGTTGGAAAGAGGTCAGGGCCATGCATGTCTCTCTTCAGGCCCTATAGAGTCACAGATGGAATGAGAGGAGGCCAGCTTTGAAAGAGGATACAACACCGAATGGGCAATGGAGTCAGATACTGTAGAGTAGAACTGGAAGGAGGACTGTTTGTTAAATATTGAGAACTTTGCTGGAGTGAGTTGACACTTTTGTGCCAATCAATAGACTCAGCAGCAGCTGAAGGTTGTATCATATGCATCTGTCGAATAAAATGATTTGAGATATAAAAGTTGCGTCTCCTCTTCGATAAAAGAACGCATGGACTGGGTAGATAAATAACATACAACAGCCGCTGGATCTGTGAGAGAGCTGGGACACGCAGCGCCACTACAGACGCCTGAATCATGTCGCATCCGGTGGCCACCATCTCGGCGTCCTCCGTTCTTCATGTTTCTAGGACATTTTCCCTCACACACAGAATGACAGCGTTTGAGCTTACAAGCTACTTTTGTTCTCCAGCCAAAACAAAGAAAGTCATGTGAGTTTTACTCGCGCCTGCGCCGCCTGCTGCCTAATTCCATGAAAAGTTTCAAGACTTTGGTCTGAAAACAATTTTAGAATACAGCATTTAGTAATATTAGCAGACGAGAGTTTTTCCAAAGCAAATCCTGAAATGATAGACAAAAGAAGCAATCAAAACCGATAAAATATAAGGTTATATAAGTGGTGACACGCGTCCTGGTTACAGCAGTACCGAGTAAGTTTTTATATAATAAATAAAAAGATAGCAAAAGAATGAAGAATGCCAGTGTTGGAGGGCATTGAAAAAAATAAAAATAGAATACTGTAATTATAATAACTATATGTGAACATATGTAACCACATTGGTAAATAGTATCCACAAGCTCTACTGTTTGTGTAACTACACACAGTCACAAGCAAACTCAAGCAAATGTGTAACAGGACATTGATAAAAGCATTTTTTGCAATGAAAGTACAAATGTGTAAGAGAACTAATAGCACTTTTTGGTAAAGGACACGTGTTACACTTTAATATTGACCAGACAATTCCTATGGATTTACTATGTAATTACTCTGATGTTACACAGCAGTAGTAGAGTTAGCTTTATATAATTTGTGGTTGGTGCACAGAATGTTACGTGAGTTCCTGGAGAGGTTGTACACTATGCAAGTACACTGTTATTACAGTGCAGCATCAACTCCAGATCTAACTTACTTCTATATAATTCATAAACCTACCTGTATCCACTTCTTTAGATTAGTCCTTGTTCCAATTACTTTTATGCATGTATTGTTTTACAAAATAATATTCACTGTTGATGTAAAAGTGAAAAAAAGCATTGTTACCAATGTTCTGCTGCACATTTTCACTTATACATACCATTCTGAAGGGATTGTTGGCATGTAAGTAGTTACAGAATATTACAGCTGTAGATGTCTAATGTGTACTCTACACGTGTAGTTCCTAGAGTGAGTACACAGTGTATAAGATACTTACAATATAACGGGTGACCTATTTTTAATAAAAGAGGAAAAACATGAATAGAAATGCAAAATGAGGTTAGAGTCGTCAAGTTGTTTTAATAAATAAAACTACAACAAGTAGAGTAAACTAGCAGAAATAGAAAATGGCAGAGTTGATGATAAAAATAAAGACTTGAAAAGACCTGCATGGGTAGATTGCTAAGATTGATCCCATCTAACTGGACAAACTATGTGTACTCTGGACATACCACTGCATCTATATGTAGTAAATTCACTTATAAAGCGTGGAGCTGGTGGTGTTTTCACATATTACAAACATCAATGCCTTAAAATTTATGTGTGCTGTTTGGTTGGTGAAATTGATGAAAATTAGCAAATGAAATGCATCAGCTTCTGCCCATTAAAGCTAAATCTTGCAGCCGCATCTTGGATGAATTGTGGCAGGTTTGACAGAACTCGCTAGAAGACTCAAGTATAAGAGAGAACTGCAAATAGTCCAGCCTGGACAGAAACTAAAGTAGAGGAGCTAGAAAAGCATGTCCAGAAGCTGGAGTTATGGTTGAAGGCCCCAGCCTGCAGGTGAAATAGTGATTAAGTGATAAGGGCCTGTTGAAAAATACAATCAGTTCTGTCTCTCTGCAAAGCTTGAGCTAAAGCAGACATCAAGACACTTCAGGCAGCTCCGATTTGGAGCAGCACTGGGTACATCATCCAGGACAGAATGGCTTGATGTTAGAAATCAACAGAGAAGGATTCAACCATGATATACTTCATCAGCTTTTGTAGAAAAGGCAAAGTTAAGTCACTGAGGACCAGAGTTTCTGTACATGTATGAGAGTGGATGGGTTAGCTGACATATGGATGCAAGGCAACGTAAGACAAACTAGTCATGCGTCAGAGAAGTGGATTCGGGCAAATGGAGCCTCAGAGGCACACCAGCTAGCCATGCCAGAAATCTGATAATTGACTACTTTAAGATACAGCCAGAAGAACCCATCTGAGGAGGTAAGAATGCTAAAGATGTCCTTTTTCTTCACATTTAACGAACTGCGCCAAAACGCCAGATTGCAATCCACATTCACTCCTGTTTCACACAGACAAAGGCAATATTCAAGATCAAAACAAGTTTCTATAATATGACTCAAGTGGTTCAGGTCCTGAAAACAGATTAGTCCTACTGGAGGCATACTGCACAAGAAAATATTGTTTTAGTCTTCACACTTATAAATTTCTGGGCATTTCAGTTTATTAATAAAAAAACATTTTTCAAATCAAAATACTAAAATTAAAATTCTCTGAGAAACGCTATTTTTACACTAAAACTATTTTTATAACCCTTATATAGGCCTACATTTTAAAGGTGGATATGCTTACACTTTAATAAGTGGAGTACAAATCAATCACTTTTTAATATTAAAACATCAAGCATGAGATGAAATATTAGATGTCTTTTGTAAGAGTCATATATATATATATATATATATATATAATATATATATAATTCTAACATAGTATGTGTTTCTATCAAATATAATATTTTAATATTTATTTTTTTAAAGTTATTATTTAAATTACCAGTTTGAAAATCAAATTTAAATCATACCTGTAAAAGTGGTAAAGTGGCAAATTAAACTTTCATTATATTTTCACATTTCCTCTCTCTACATTTTCTTTGCATATATTTCAGCAGTGGGACAGACATGTACCTAATAGTAGTCAAGTCATGCTGTATATAATAAGAATAAATAAAGAATCCAGGAGTTTTTATATGTAAACACAGACCAAATTAACACTCAAAATAGAAACTAGGAACACCAAAAGAATGCTTCTTAAAAATTTACTGAGTATTAGTATTTAGCCCATGTGGCTCTGCGTTTTTAGTGGCACTTTTGCATACCCTGAATTTGCTCTGTAGCTGTTGTTTCTACGGCTCCACGGCAGTTCCAGCACTGAGAGACACCACAAGCGTCGAGATCTCATGGATGGGCTTGATGTATCGCACCTTATAGTCATGATCAAGGGACTCTTCCAACATCATGCCACGATGGATCATCAGACATGCCAGCAGAAGTGTAGGAGAGTGGCTGATAAATAAACACAGGCAGCAGTCTCACACACCTTATCTGTGGAAATAAAAACAAAACATAAACAAAAGCTGATTTCCAAAACTGATCACTGCACAACTTGCTTGATAAAAAGATCTTACTTTCACTGGGTCCCTCAGGGCCTTCCTGTAGAGATGAACTCTGGCAGCTGCAGAGCTACATACCCATCCAAAACCATCTCTGTAGTGTTGTAGGCAAGCCGGGCAGCAATATGTTGATGTTCATGCCTTTGTAATATTTCTCTCCCATTAACCTAACCCATTCAGGTCTTTCTCTGTATTTAGCATTCCCATCAACACCCTCCAGCTTCACTGCTGCAGCATTTTAAGATGTGGGTACACCCATCTCCTTGAGCTTGGCTTGGTCTCTTGCTGTTTCTCTGAACAAGAACAACAACACCTAGATTGAAGTCTTTCCAGTAAAAGAGGACTACATTTAAAAACAGAATGTAGTTTAACTCCATGCTCCTGCATTACATTATTACTTCATCACACATTTAATCCTGTATGTTGCAGACTCTCATCACCCCCAAGAAGATGTCGGGCCAGACCTCAGTAGTGACAGGTGCATCTCTCTGATAGCTTTACCTTCCTCCAAAAGAGTTTTCAATCTGTAGAAATGTTTAGAGGAATATAGTTCTCTAAGACTGACGTTTCCACGGCTTGAGGTTCTTGTTTGGGAAATGCTTGCTTCTGGGATACACAGAGGCTCTGCAGCAGCTAAGGATCCTTCTGAGGCTGTGCTGAGATCCCAAAGAGCTTAAAGAACTGCAGCTAATTTTGTTGATCTTCCTTAATTGACTATAATTCTGAAAAAGAATATGAAATTAGAACACAAATAATTTGTCTGACTCTGCATAGAATTGAAATGCTGCAACTCAAACGCTCTGCTGATCATCTACTCGTTGGGGATGTACTCTCTCGGGTTTCAGGAGAAGCATCATTTGCCACCCTGATCATTTCGCCGCTGCTCCTGTGACTTGCTTCACCTGCTGAAGGCCCTTCTGGGATCAGCCAGATGTTTCAGGCGCACCGCACTGGGCCTCGGCTCCTAGAGATGGCAACACTGAAATCAACCACCAAACCTTCACAAGCATGCAGGTTCCAGTTCAGAGCTGCTCTCAATGTGACTACTTCTCCAAGATCAAAATGATCTGGCTTATGTTCCAGAGGCTCAGATGTTGATTCATAAAGAGCTTTCATTCGGACACAAAGTGACTCTGAATCCGGATCCGCCACCTCTGAGAGACTACATCGCACTTAGTGAAGAACGCACTGATCAGGCCTTCCTGATTTTAAGGTCAATGTTTCAGCGTGGAACTGCAAAGATCTCTGGTGCAGTAGTAGAGAGCACTACCGCTTGAGCTGCACTGGAGATAGAGTAGGACCTAAACTGAAGACGCACAAGTCGCAGGTCTCAAAGGTAGATTTATTAGACAAAAAAAGGTAGGCCAGCAGGAATTAAATAAAAAGTCTTTACTCAGATCAGATGTATTTAGAATAACCACAAAAAAATAAAGCAGGAGAAAATGGTAGTTCCCACGATAGGAAAACTAAACTTCAAGAGTTCTAATAAACAGAGGAATCTGAATCAGGATATTTTACTTGCTGTCAAGCTTGAGGAAGAATTAGAGAGCAAGGAGAAATACACAGGTGAGCATTCAAAAACCAAGGAGGAAACCCAGGCAGCTACACGCTTAAAATACAATTGAGGGGTGTACCAAGGTACAGGTGGCCTCAGTAAAGCTATAGAAGGTCACACCTAGGAGCAAAGCATGTGTAAGAGATACATGGGGAATTCCTAGAGGCACGGAGATATAATAACAGCAAATGGGATACTGATGCTATGACTTCCTTTAGGAACGACTTCCCACTGCTCCTTCCAGAACCCCTCTGGCCTCCAGATGCAGGGAATCCCGAATCAAACTTGGGTCCAAGATATCGCTGGCTGGAAAACTCAGGAGCGCCTTCTCTCCGGCCGCCAGAGCCTCCCAGTCCACCAGATACTGCAATGAGTTCTGGGACCTCCGGGAGCCCGGGCATCCGGACAGATCATGTGCAGGCTGGCCAGCTAACAATGTGATCCTGGGAGGTGGAGGGGGGTCCATGTATGCGGAGCAAATGGGAGAAGACAAAACACGTAGCAAATGAGACATGGAACAAGTCCGGTTACTTCTAAGCAATCAGTAGCTGAACAAACAGATGAAACAGGCTTGCACTTTCTGCTATTCAAAGGGCCAATGTATTTCCTGGGACAGCTTCCTGATTCAAGCCGAAGAGGCAGAGTGTCTTAAAAGCCAATCAGACTCTTTGGCGCTTTTGCTCGTAGATTAGGGCCACCCTAATGTAAAAGGACTAGAATGGATGCTGCAGTATCTGAGAGAGGTCCGAAGAGAAGTGGAATCAGCTTTTCTCCATTCTGCAGACAGAGTTGGACATAGCGCTGGGCCGTAGGAACACCTGACCTGAGATTCCTCCTTCTGGGGAATGGTCAGAGGGGTATACCTAACTGGTATCTGGAAAGGACAAAACGAAAGTGGCTGAGGAACGGAGGTACAGTCGGCGTACTCAGCCCATATGGAATGGTGTAGAACAAGAGGGTGGGGTTATTGGCAAGCCATACAGGCGCAGAGGTGGTCTCCAGATCCTGATTTATTCGTTCTGTTTGGCCATTAGATTCTGGATGGAATCCAGGCGATAGACTGACGGTGTGGCCCCAATCAGCTTCTTGCAGAAGGCTCCCCAAAACCTGGGATTTCAGAACTGGGGCCTCGATCCGAAGCGACATCCAGAGAATTCCAAACACTTCGGAAAGACATGGACCATGAGGAGTTCGGCCATCTCTTTGGCCGATGCTTAATTTGGACAAGGGAATGAACAGTCATGGCCTTAGAGGAACCGGTCCACAAATGAACCAGGATGACCGTCTTTCCTGGGATGGGGGGAGTCAGTGACAAAGTCCAGAGAAAGATGACCATGCATGGTCTCGTGGAATGGGGTAAGGGGATGGAGCAGTCCCTGAAGATGCGTTGATGCCCAGACTTTCCTGGCTGCACACAGGGCAGGCCATCTACATAGATCCTTACATCCTTCTTGATTGATGGCCACCAAAACCGCCCGTTGGAGAAAAGTCAAGCGCGCGTAGCTGTCCCTGGATGGCATGTTATGGAGACCCATGACTCACTGCACTGCAAGACCCGCCCCGGACAGAATGAGGAACATACAGGCGTCCCCACGGGACCTCCTCCTGATCTGGTTCCTGGGCATGGAGCCTCTGCACCACCTCACCAGAGGTCCCACTGAAGGGGAGCAACGATCCTAGACCTCGGAATAATCGATGCAGAGGCTTCTCCTGTGTCTCGGGAGAGTAGGCTCCGGGACAGGGCATCTGGCTTGTAGTGTTCTTGGTGCCAGGTCTGTAAGACAGAAAAAACTGAAAACGATTAAAAACAGGGACCATCGGGCTTGCCGAGGGTTTAGCCGCCAGCTCAAGGCTGGAGATACTCCAGGTTCTTGTGGTCAGTTAGAACCTGGAAAGGATGCTGTGCACCCTCGAGCCAGTGGCGCCATTCCTCCAAGGCGAGTTTAACTGCATGCAGCAATTCTCTATCCCCACATGGTAATTGCTTCCAGCAGCGGACAGGCGACCAGGACATGGAATGCACAGGGGTGTAACTTCCCATCCTTGCCCCTTTGTGACAGAGAATGGCCCCTACGCCCACCTCAGATCGTCCACCTCCACAAAGATATCTCAGGATCAGGGATAGAGAGGATGGGAGCAGAAGTAAAGCGGCGCTTGAGATTCTCGAAAGCCTCTCCTGCCTCTGGACCCCAGTAAAACTTGACTCCTCCTTGGTCAGTGCCATTCTAGGGGCTACTACAGAACTAGCAAGTTTTTAATAAACCTCCCTAAAAATTGGCTAAGCCAATAAAACGCATTGAACCTCCTTGACTGTGGTAGGAAGAGGCCAGTTGAGGACAGCTTCCGACCTTCTTGGGTCCACTTCCACATGGCCAGGGGTGATGATGAACCCTAGAAATTGAGCCTGAGTGACGTGAAACCTCACATTTTTCAGGTCTTATAGAGATGGTTATCAAGAAGTCTCTGGAGAACCCTACTGAGCATGTCCCCTCATGTTCCTCTTAACGAGCTAGAGAAAAATTAATATATCATCAAGATATACAAAGACAAATTTATCAAGCATGTCCCGGAGAACATCATTTATCAGCGCTTGGAACACCGCGGGTGCATTAGTGAGGCCGAAGGGCATTACCAGATACTCATAATGTCCTGTAGGGGAGTGTTAAAAGCCGTCTTCCATTCATCCTCTGCCGAATCCTCACAAGATGGTAAGCATTGCGAAGATCCAGTTTAGTAAAACGGAAGCCCCTTGTAGTAAAGCCTCAGGCAGTGGCCATGAGAGGAAGAGGATATCGATTCGACTGTAATCTTGGTTGAGTCCTGGTAATCAATGCACGGCCTAAGACCTCCATCTTTTCCCTACAAAAAGAATCCTGCTCCAGCTGGGGGAAGTAGAAGTACGAATGATGCCGGCTGCCAAGGACTCCTTAATGTAGGTATCCATATAGCTTTGCGCTCAGGGGAAGACAAGGAGAAGATCCGACCTCTGGAGAGACAGGAGAATGGGTAGGAGCTCAATGGCACAGCCATAGGGGCGGTGAGGTGGTAAGGAGGTGGCTCGAGACTTGCTAAACACGGCTTTAAACTGATGATAAGAACTTGGGACTTTGGATAGATCCACAGACTCTTGAAATATAGAACTAGAGACTGAGGATTCTGAGGTAGACAGGTGAGAAGGCAAGTAGGGCCCCAGCTCAGAATGGTGCCAGCGGACCAGTCTATTCGGGGTTATGTCTGTGCAGCCAGGGAACTCCAGGATAACAGGAAACTCTGGTGAGTCAATAAGATAAAAGGTCTCCTTCTGCTGGTGTTGATAGATGGTGAGTGCGTAGGGACTGAGTGGCCTCTGTTACCTGCCCGCTTCAGTGGTCTGCCATCCAACGCTGTGACTGCCTGGGGATGAGGAAGAAGTTGAGTAGGAACCCAGTTTCTTAGCCAAGGTTAGGTCCAGGAAGTCACCCGCCGCACCCAGAATCGATCATGGCCTGACCTGATGTTGGTGGCCTCCCAGGCCAGAGTGGCAGGTACCGCTAGCACGGTGTTAGCAGGAGGAGCTTTATTTTCCCCATCACAGCCCTCCTGGAGCTGGACGGGGACCACCGCTTCCCGAGAGCTCGGGGCAACTGGAGCGAAGGGGGAAAACACCGCAGAGTACAGGCAGCGCCGCATCCCGCATGCGACGTTCCCGCCAGTGGGAGAGAGTCTGGAACGACCCAACTGCATGTCCTCAATGGAATTTTGACCTAGTTCAGGGACTGGGAGACCTTGGACTCTGGATTACAACCTGGGGAAATGATCTGTTCACAGGTAGTCGAGAGTGACACCTTTGCAAGCGGGCCATCTTTGCTTCTCTTAGCCGATTGTCCAGACGGATGGCCATCGTGAATTAGGGACTCGAGATCTGTAGCAGGTTCTCGGGTGGCTAACTCATCTTGTAGGGCTCAGACAAACCTCCTAGAAAGCAGTCCATCAGTGCCTCGTCGTTCCACCCACTCCCTGCTGCGATGGTCCAAAACTCAATGGCAAAGTCTGCAGTGCTGCGAGAACCTTGATTGAGAGAAAGCAGGCGCTTGGAAGCTTCTCGACCACTGACTGGGTGATCAAACACTTGCTTAAATTCTTCTTCAAGGCTGTGTAGGATTCACAACAGGCATCCTGTGATTGCCACACCGCAGAGGCCCAGGAGAGAGTGCCCTGTCTGAGAGAAGGGTAATTATATAAGCGATCTTGGCTCGCTCTGTTGGGAAACTTGAGGGTTGGAGCTCAAGATCAGAGAGCACTGAGTTAGAAAACCCTGGCAGGAGCTAGGATCCCCAGCAAAATGGCTTGGGAGGTGGCAATCTGGGTTCTGCAGCCAGAGTGTGCGCGCGCTGCAACCCTTTGGGCAGAAGCGACAGGAGTTACTATGGCAGAGGGCGGTACTGTGGCAGGAGTCGGTCAAAGAGTTGGTGAATTGAGCTCATAACATCAGCAAGAAGTTGAGAGTGTTTAGCCATTAGCTCCTCCTGATGACTGAGAACAGCTTCATGACGTTGGAAAGACGACTCATGTTGCAATCACTGCAAGGAGGTCCTTAGAGGCAAGTGTCTCTGGGTCCATGGCTGCCTTGTTTTTCTGTCACGCCCAGGCGTGAACTCGGATCTCTGGTGCGGTAGTAGAGAGCACTGCCGCTGAGCCACCGAGAGATAGAGAGAGGGACCCAAACGAAACACTACAAGTCGGGTCTCAAAAAAGGTAGATTTATTAGACAAAAAAAGGTGGGCCAGCAGAATCTAAACAAAAGTTCTTCTCAGATCGAGGTATTTAACAAAAGAGCAAAATAAACAGGAGAAAATGAAAGTCTACGAGGGGAAAACCTAAACCCAAGAGTTCTAACGAACAGAGGAATTAACTCAGGATACCTTACTTCAGGTTGCTTGGGAAGAATTAGAGAGCAAACAGAAAACACAGGGTGACGTTCAAAACCAAGTAGAGAACCCAGGCAAAATACATCGCTTAAATACACTGAGGGGAAACAAGGCACAGGTGGCCTGAGGTGAAACTTTAACAAGGTCACCCAAGGGAAGAAATAAGGCAAAAGGAACACGGGGACCTCTAGAGGCACGGAGATATAACAACAGCAAATGGGATATGACATGGCATATTCTAAAAGACAAAAATAACAATATAAGAAACTTCTCCGATCCACATAATAAACATGTAAAGTGTGGTCACTTTTACTGTGGCTCAGCGATATTATGTGTCCAAAATATGTAGATTTGGCTTACCTTGTATCAGACATTTGTATTTGCAGCTCAGTGTAATGCTGTATTTTAACTGCTCTGTTGATATTTACCTGTTGGGATGTTCTCCTCAGACATTTGAGATGAAGCGCCCACTCTACTCCTACATCGATCCCACTGCTGCTTCCTCCTGCTACTTTACGTGAGTGGCTCAGAAACAGCTGGGTCACTCTTGGGCTGTAATGAGATCCCAGTCCGGAAGAACTCACTAATGGTCTTCCTCACTTTAACAAAGTCTAAAAAGAAGAAAAAACAATATTTTATTAGAAACACGTTTTACCACACAGTAAACATGGATAATTAAATTGTGGTCACATATACTGTTGCTTGGGTAAAAATTATTCCCTATGCAGACTTTACTCTATTTTATTTCATTTCACTTTTTTTTTTTTTTTTACAAAATGTTGAATTTCAACTGCACTACTGATATACCTATTGGGATGTCCTCTTCTGAGATTTCAGATAAGGCATCCATGCCACTCTGAACAATCTTACTGCTGCTTCCTGACTCTCACACAACGACTGGAAACAACCGCATCAATCTCAGACTGTGGCAAAAATCCCAGTTCGAAGAACTCACTGATTGCCTCTCTCACTTTGGCAAATTCTGGAAAAGAACACTTTGTAATTATAAACAGTGTAACCACAGATTAAAAAGAACTAATTAACGTGCTGTCACAAAACAGTACATATTTTTATTTAACGCCTCATTGCAATGTTGCATTTCAGCCGATCTGTTGACATTTACCTGTTGGGATGCTCTCCTCAGAAGTTTCAGGAGAACCGTCCAATGTTATCCTGATCAGTCTCACTGACGCTTCCCTCTTCGAAGGCCCCACTGGATCGATCGGTCCTTCAGACACCAGTGGCACCGACTCTGAGCTGGCATCACTGATATCAACCTCCAGCTGCACGCTCTTTCTCCTCAATGAAGACTTCTTCCAGCTGCACGTCTTTCTCCTCAATGAAGACCTCATCCAGTTGCACATGAACTGTGGGACTGAAATGGTCATAGATGGCACTGGTAATATCCGACTTCCACATCTTGGTCATCTGATGCCCAGACACTGTCACTGCAGTAGAAGATGCCGTTGACATACACATCCACAAGCACTTCTCTCAGTTCTGAAGACATGATGACTTCCTAGTTTTTTGATTAAGTTTTGATGTCAGATGTAGAGTTATCAAATTGCGTGTGAAACACACTGTGAGTACAGATTTTGACTCTGTAAACTGTATGGACCAACACGCCGAATATAAACTTTGTTGAACGGTCTATATAGTAGACTTTCTGCTCAGAAAATCATCGAAGTGAAGAGATTCTGCAAGTATGTCTAATTACTGCTCTTTTAGCCACGTCACTAGTAGTTCTAATAGTTCCACCGTTGCCATAGAAACAGCAGAAGTCCTCGACCTCGATTTCGATCGCATGATCACGTGGGCGTACGATGGCGATTTGCGGTGTATCGATTTGCAAACAATATTTTCAAATATGCACATGCGCTATTACTTGTATATGTCTACTTAATGCCGAATGTACGTTTCTTGTTTTGTAACAAGGAGATGGGAAAATATTTTCGTCATGAAATTATAGCCTACCATATTTTTAATTCCAAACGGGCATATTCGAGGAAAAGGTTGAGTAGTGTGCATCACTGTCGGTCTTCTACCGTTTCTCTACTAAAATAGATAATAAATAAAACGTTTTCGTTACTCAACTGACTCTTTCACCGCTAAAACCGATGCTCCACGCTTTACTGAATGTAAACCACGCCTTGTTATTTGATTGACGTTAATGAGCCCTGTAGGCTCTTCAGTAGCGAACATTTGTGGCTGTAGAGAAAGAACATGGAACATTTTGTCAGAAAAGGCCTGCGCATATAAGGTTCCCGCCATACCTTTTCAGGAGTTGGTAGGCGAAGTTCAGGCCATGGTCATTCTGACACAGTTCATGTGGGCATCCAGCGGAGCGCGGCACAGTGGGAAGTCTCAGTCGTTGGATCTGTGAAGAGAGCTGGGATACCGGGCGCCACCAGACGCTGAACTGCCCATCCGGTGGCCACCATCTCGGTGTCCTCCGTTCTTCATGTGTAGGACATTTTCCCTCACGCACAATGACAGTTTGAGTTTGGCTGCTACTTTTGTTCTCAGTCAAAACAAAGAAAGTCATGTGGAGTTTTACTCGCGCTTTGCGCCGCCTGCTGCTCAATTTGAGGAAAAGTTTCAAGACTTCGGTCTGCAAACAATTTTATAATGTTACATTTAGTAATATTAGCAGACGAAGTTTTCAAAAGCAAATCACAAATGAGGACAAAAGAAGCAATCAAAACCGATAAAATATAAGGTTATATAAGTGGTGGGACACGTCTTGAATTACAGCAGTGCCGAGTAAGTTTTTATATAATAAATAAAAAGATAGCAAAAGAATGAAGAATGCTAGTGTTGGAGGGTATTGAAAAATAAAAATAGAATACTGTAATTATAATAACTATATGTGAACATATGTAACCACATTGGCAAATAGCTCTACTGTTTGTGTAACTACACATGTCACAAAACTCAAGCAAATGTGTAACAGGACATTGATAAAAGCATTTTTGGTAATGAAAGTACAAATGTGTAAGAGAACTAACGGCACTCTTTGGTAAGGACGTGTTACACTTTATATTAATTAGACAATTCCTATGGATTTACCATGTAATTACTCTGATGTTACACAGCAGTGGTAAGTTAGGCTTTATATAATTTGTGGTTGGTGTACAGAATGTTACGTGAGTTCCTGAGGAGTTGTACACCGTGTAAGTACACTGTTATTACAGTGCAGCATCAACTCCAGATCTAACTTACTTTATATATCCATAAACCTACCTGTATCCACCCCTTAGATTAAATTGTTCCAATTACGTTTATGCATATTATTGTTACAAAATAATATTCACTGTTGAAGTGAAGTGAAAAAGCATTGTTACCAATGTTCTGTTGCACATTTTCACTTACACATGCCATTCTGAAGGTTGTTACATGAAGTAGTTACAGAAATATTACAGCTGTAGATGTCTAATGTGTACCTACACGCGTAGTTCCTAGGTGAGTACACAGGTGTAAGGGCCACTTAATATAACGTGTGACCTATTTTTTAATAAAAGGGGGAAAACAGAATAGAAATGCAAATGAGTGTTAGAGTCAAGTTGTTTTAATAAATAAAACTACAACAAGTAGGTAAACTAGAATATGAATAGAAAATGGCAGAGTTTGATGGTAAAATAAAGACGGAAAAGACCTGCATGGATTAAGATTAAGTTAAGATTTCATATCTAACTGGGATGGCACTATGTGTACTCTCGAATGTAAATTACACCGCAATTCACGTAAATTACGATAAAGGTGTGCAGAGCTGGTGGTGTTTTTGTTGACAAACATCAATGCCTTAAATTTTGTGTAAGCAGCTATTGGTAAAATTGATGAAGAGTGGCAATGAAATGCATTATTTTCGCTCATTAAAGTTTAATCTTGCAGCCGGCATTCTGGATGAATTGTACAGAACTCGCTAGAAGACCTGCCAAGAGAGAACTGCAATAGTCCAGCCTGGACAGAACTAAAGTAGAGGAGTTGAAAAGTATGTCCTTGAAGGAGTTATGGTTGATGTCCCTAGCTCGGTGGTGAAATAGTGATTAAGTGATAGGTTTGTTGAAAACACAATCAGTTCTGTCTCTGCAAGTTTGAGCTAAAGCAGACATCAAGACACGTCAGGCAAGCTCCGATTTGAGCAGCTATTGGCACATCATCAGGACAGAATGACAGTGTTAGGAAATCAACAGAAGGATTCAACTGTGGATATACTATCAGTTTTTTTAGAAAAGGCAAACAGTCACTGAGGAACAGAGCTTGTGCACATGTAGAGTGATGGAAGAAGGACATATGGATGCAAGGCAACCAAACAAACCAATGTCGTCAGAGAAGTGGTTCAAGAAATGAGCCCTGAGGCACTCCAGTAGCTAGATGTTGCAACTTGGACACCTGATCATTTTAAGATACCTTGAAGAAGTATCTGAGAGGTAAGAATGCTAAGATGTCCTTTTTTCTTCACTGAATGAACTGCGTCAAAACGCTAATTAAAATCCACATCTACCCTGTTTCACAGACAAGGGTAATATTCAAGATCAAAACAAGCTCTATAATATGATTCTATGGTTCAGGTCCTGAGAAACAGATTAGCCTACTGGAGTACATTATACAAGAAAATATTGTTTTAGTCTTTGTACTTTACAATTTCACATTTCAGTTTATTAATAAAAAAAACATTTTTAAATCAAATGTAAAATTAAAATTTCTGAGTGAAACTATTTTTACACTAAAACTATTTTTTATAACCTTTATATAGGCCTACATTTTAAAGGTGGATATGTTACACTGTGCGTGACACAAATCAATCACTTTTAATATTAAATATCAAGCATGAGACAAATATTAGATGTCTTTGTAAGAGTCATATATATATATATATATATATAATATATATATAATTCTAATATAGTATGTGTTTCTATCAACATAATATTTTAATATTTATTTTTTTAAAGTTATTATTTAAATTACCAGTTTCAAAATCAAATTTAAATCATACCTGTAAAGTAAAGTGGCAAATTAAACTTTTCATTATATTTTCACATTTCCTCTTCATATTTTTCTTTGCATATATTTACAGTGGACAGACATGTGTACCTAATAGTAGTCATGCTGTATATAATAAGAATAAATAAACATCCAGGAGCTTTTATATAAACACAGGACCAAATTAAACACTAAAATAGAAATCAGGAACACCAAAAGAATGCTTCTCAAAATTTTATTGAGTATTAGTATTTAGTCTATGTGCTCTATGTTTTTAGTGGCACTTTGCCACCTGGTTGCCCTGTAGCTGTTGTTTTCGCTGCTCCACGAGTTCAGCATTGAGAGACATCAGCTGCGTCAGGGGGATCTCATGGAGGGCTTGATGTGTCGCACCTTTATAACATGATCGATGGATTCTTCCAACATCATGCCACGGTGGATCATCAGATATGCCAGCAGAAGTGTAGGAGAGTGGCTGATAGCGCCACACAGCAGTGAACTAACACCTTATCTGTGGAAATAAAAACAAAACATAGTCAAAAAAAGCTGATTTCCAAAACTGATCACTGCACAACGGTTGATAAAAGATCTTACTTTCTGGGTTCCTCAGGGCCTTGTGGATGAATTTGGCAGCTGGTGAGAAGTACATGCCCATCTTCAAACCATCTCTGTGTGTTGTAGGCAAGCCGCAATATTTGATGTTCATGCCTTTGTAATATTTCTCCCTGTATTAACCTTCCCATTCAGGTCTTTCTCTGTTGGCATTCCCATCAACACCCTCAGCTTCTTCTTCACTGCTGCAGCATTTAAGATGTGGGTAATACCCATCTCCTTGAGTTTGCTTCGGTCTCTTGCTGTTTCTCTGAACAAGAACACAACAATCTAGATTAGTCTTTCAGTAAAGAGGACTTACATTTTAAAAACAGAATTGTGTTTAACTCCATGCTCCTGCATTACATTATTGCTTCATCACATATTAATCTATAAGTTGCAGACTTACTCATTCCCAAGAAGATGTTGGGCCAGACCTCAGTGACAGGCATCTCGGACAGTTTACCTTCCTCCAAAAAGAGTTTTCAATTGGGAAATGTTTAGAGGAATATAGTTCTCTAAGACTGAATGCTCTGTCGCTTGAGGTTCTTGTTTGGGAATGCTTGCTTCACACAGAGGCTCTGGCAGAGCTGGATCCTTCTGAGGCTGTGCTGAGATCCCAAAGAGCTTTTGGAAGAACTGACTAATTTTGTTGATCTTCCTAACTTTGACATATTCTGAAAAAGAATATGAAATTAGAACACAAATAATTTGTCTGACTTGCATGTAATTGAAATGTTGCAACTCAAACGCTCTGTTGACATTCACCTGTTGGGATGTACTCCTCGGGGGTTTCAGGAGAAGCATCATTGCCACCCTGATCATTCCCGCTGCTGCTCCCTGACACTTCTGCTGAAGGCCCTTCTGGATCAGTCAGATGTTCAGGCACCAGCACTGGGCTCCTCGGCTCGAGATGGCAACACTGAAGTCAACCACCAAACCTTCTGAGCATGCAGGTTCCAGTTCAGAGCTGCTCACAATGGACCATTCCTCAAGATCAAAATGATCTGGTTTATGTTCCAGAGGCTCAGATGTTGATTCGTGAGAGCTTTCATTCGGGACACACAGTGACTCTGAATCCGGATCCGGCTGTTCTGAGAGATCACAACGCTTATGGAAGAACGCACTAATTGTCTTCCTGACTTTGGCATGTCACGCCAGGCGTGAACTCCGGGTCTCTGGTGCGGTAGTAGAGAGCACTACCGCTGAGCCACCGGAGAGATAGAGTAGGACCCAAACGAAACACTACAAGTCGGGTCTCAAAAAAGGTAGATTTATTAGACAAAAAAAAAAAAGGTGGGCCAGCAGAATCTAACAAAAGTTCTTCTCAGATCGAGGTATTTAACAAAGAGCAAAAATAAACAGGAGAAAATGAAAGCTCCACGATGGGAAAAACCTAAACCCAAGAGTTCTAACAAACAGAGGAATTAACTCAGGATACCTTACTTCAGGTTGCTTGGGAAGAATTAGAGAGCAAGCAGAAAACACAGGGTGACGTTCAAAAACCAAGTGAGGAACCCAGGCAAACACATCGCTTAAATACACTGAGGGGAAACAAGGCACAGGTGGCCTGAGTGAAGCTTAACAAGGTCACCCAAGGAAGAAATAAGGCAAAAGGGAACACGGGGGACCTCTAGAGGCACGGAGATATAACAACAGCAAATGGGATATGACAGGACCCCCTTTAGGAACGACTCCTGACGAAAAAAAAAAGATACTGCAATGAGTTCTGGACCCTCCGGGAGTCCAGTATCCGACGGACTGTGTGAGGCTGGCCGCCATCAATGATCCTGGGAGGTGGAGGGGTCTGCGAAGTGGAGCAAATGGAGAAGACAAAACAGGTTTTAGCAATGAGACATGGAATGTCGGGTTAATTCTAAGCGAACGAGGAAGGAACAAACGATATGAAACAGGGTTTACTTTCCTTGCTATTCGAAAAGGGCCAATGTATTTCTGGGACAGCTTCCTTGATTCAAGCCGAAGAGGCAGGTTCTTGGTGGCCAACCAGACTCTTTGACCAACTCGTAGATTAGGGGCTGTCCTACGGTGGCGATTAGCTTGATGCTGGTATCTCTGAGAGGTCCGAAGAAGGAATTCCTAGCTTTCCTCAGGTCTGCCGACAGCGTTGGACAAAGCGTTGGGCCGAGGAACACCGACCTGAGATTCCTCTCTGGGAACAATGGAGGGGCATACCGAACTGGCATTCAAAGGGGACAGTCCAGTGGCTGAGGAGCGGAGGGTATTGTGGGCGTACTCAGCCCATATGATGGTGGTGGCCCAAGAGGTGGGGTTATTGGCAGCCATACAGCGCAGGGTGGTCTCAGATCCTGATTTATTCGTTCTGTTTGGCCATTAGATTCTGGATGGAATCCAGACGATAGACTGACGGTGGCCCCAATCAGCTTGCAGAAGGCTCCCCAAAACCTGGACGAGAACTGGGGCCCTCGATCCGAAACGACATCCAGGGAATTCCAAACACTCGGAAGACATGGACCATGAGGAGTTCGGCCATCTCTTTGGCCGATGATGGCAATTTGGGCAAGGGAATGAACCGTGCGGCCTTAGAGAACCGGTCCACAACAACCAGGATGACCGTCTTTCCCTGGGATGGGGGGAGTCCAGTGACAAAGTCCAGAGAAAGATGTGACCATGGTCTACGTGGAATGGGTAAGGGATGGAGCAGTCCCTGAGGTCGTTGATGCCCAGACTTTCCCTGGCTGCACACAGGGCAGGCCTCTACATAGATCCTTACATCCTTCTTGATTGATGGCCACCAAAACCGCCGTTGGAGAAAGTCAAGCGTGCGAGCTGTCCCTGGATGGCATGTTAAGGGAGACTCATGACCCCACTGCAAGACCCGGCCCCGGACAGAATGAGGAACATACAGGCGTCCCACGGGACCTCCTCCTGGATCTGGTTCCTGGGCATGAGCCTCTCGCACCACCCTCACCAGGTCCCACTGAAGGGGAGCAACGATCCTAGACCTCGGAATAATCGATGCTAGAGGCTTCTCCTGTGTCTCGGGAGAGTAGGCTCGGGACAGGGCATCTGGCTTGGTGTTCTTGGTGCCAGGTCTGTAAGACAGAAAAAACTGAAAACGATTAAAAAACAGGGACCATCGGGCTTGCCGAGGGTTTAGCCGCTTAGCCTGCTGGAGATACTCCAGGTTCTTGTGGTCAGTTAGAACCTGGAAAGGATGCTGTGCACCCTCTCGAGCCAGTGGCGCCATTCCTCCAAGGCGAGTTTAACTGCGAGCAATTCTCTATCTCCCACATGGTAATTGCTCTCAGCAGCGGACAGGCGACGGGACATGAATGCACAAGGGTGTAACTTCCCATCCTTGCCCTTTGTGACAGAATGGCCCCTACGCCCACCTCAGATGCGTCCACCTCCACCACAAAAGATATCTCAGGATCAGGGATAGAGAGGATGGGAGCAGAAGTAAAGCGGCGCTTGAGATTCTCGAAAGCCTCTCCTGCCTCTGGACCCCAGTAAAACTTGACTCCTCCCTTGGTCAGTGCCGTCAGGGGGGCCACTACAGAACTAAAGTTTTTAATAAACCTCCTATAAAAATTGGCGAAGCCAATAAAACGTTGAACCTCCTTGACTGTGGTAGGAATAGGCCAGTTGAGGACAGCTTCGACCTTCTTGGGGTCCACTTCCACATGGCCAGGGGTGATGATGAACCCGAGAAATTGAGCCTGAGTGACGTGAAACTCACATTTTTCAGGTCTTACATAGAGATGGTTATCAAGAAGTCTCTGGAGAACCCTACTGACATGTCCCTCATGTTCCTTCAACAAGCTAGAAAAATTAATATGTCATCAAGATATACAAAGACAAATTTATCAAGCATGTCCCGGAGAACATCATTTATCAGCGCTTGGAACACTGCGGGTGCATTAGTGAGGCCGAAGGGCATTACAGATACTCATAATGTCCTGTGGGAGTGTTAAAAGCCGTCTTCCATTCATCCCCTGCCTAATCCTCACAAGATGGTAAGCATTGCGAAGATCCAGTTTAGTAAAAACGGAAGCCCCTTGTAGTAGCTCAAAGGCAGTGGCCATGAGAGGAAGAGGATATCGATTCGGACTGTAAACTTGTTGAGTCCCGGTAATCAATGCACGGCCTAAGACCTCCATCTTTCTTCCCTACAAAAAAGAATCCTGCTCCAGCTGGGGAAGTAGAAGTACGAATGATGCCGGCTGCCAAGGACTCCTTAATGTAGGTATCCATAGCTTTGCGCTCAGGGGAAGACAAGGAGAAGATCCGACCTCTGGGAGGACAGGAGCCAGGTAGGAGCTCAATGGCACAGTCATAGGGGCGGTGAGGTGGTAAGGAGGTGGCTCGAGACTTGCTAAACACGGCTTTAAACTGATGATAAGAACTTGGGACTTTGGATAGATCCACAGACTCTTGAAATATAGAACTAGAGACTGAGGGATTCTGAGGTAGACAGGTGAGAAGGCAAGTAGGGCCCCAGCTCAGAATGGTGCCAGCGGACCAGTCTATTCGGGGGTTATGTCTGTGCAGCCAGGGGTAACCCAGGATAACAGGAAACTCTGGTGAGTCAATAAGATAAAAGGTCTCC
This sequence comes from Puntigrus tetrazona, assembly GCF_018831695.1. NCBI lineage: Eukaryota > Metazoa > Chordata > Actinopteri > Cypriniformes > Cyprinidae > Puntigrus > Puntigrus tetrazona. The sequence continues at coordinate 6,265,233 of NC_056709.1, forward strand.
TTCTGCTGGTGTTGATAGATGGTGAGTCGTGAGGGACTGAGTGGCCTCTGTTACTCTGCCCGGCTTCAATGGTCTGCCATCCAACGCTGTGACTGCCTGGGGATGAGGAAGAAGTTGAGTAGGAACCCGAGTTTCTTAGCCAAGGTTAGGTCCAGGAAGTCACCCGCACGCACCAGAATCGATCATGGCCTGGACCTGATGTTGGTGGCCCTCCCAGGCCAGAGTGGCAGGTACCGCTAGCACGGTGTTAGCAGGAGGAGCTCTTATTTTCCCCATCACAGCCCTCCTGGAGCTGGACGGGACCACCGTTTCCGAGCTCGGGGCAACTGGAGCGGAAGTGGCCGAAAACACCGCAGTACAGGCAACGTCGCTCCCGCATGCGACGTTCCCGCTCAGTGGGAGAGAGTCTGGAACGACCCAACTGCATGTCCTCAATGGAATTATGACCTAGTTCAGGGACTGGGGAGACCTTGGACTCTGGATTACAACCTGGGGAAAATGATCTGTTCACAGGTAGTCGGGAGTGTGACACCTTGCGGCGGGCCATCTTTCGCTCTCTTAGCCGATTGTCCAGACGGATGGCCATCGTAATTAGGGACTCGAGATCTGTAGCAGGTTCTCGGGTGGCTAACTCATCTTGTAGGGGCTCAGACAAACCTCCTAGAAAGCAGTCCATCAGTGCCTCGTCGTTCCACCCACTCCCTGCTGCGATGGTCCGAAACTCAATGGCAAAGTCTGCAGTGCTGCGAGAACCTTGATTGAGAGAAAGCAGGCGCTTGGAAGCTTCTCGACCACTGACTGGGTGATCAAACACTTGCTTAAATTCTTCTTCGAAGGCTGTGTAGGATTCACAACAGGCATCCTGTGATTGCCACACCGCAGAGGCCCAGGAGAGTGCCCTGTCTGAGAGAAGGGTAATTATATAAGCGATCTTGGCTCGCTCTGTTGGGAAACTTGAGGGTTGGAGCTCGAAGATCAGAGAGCACTGAGTTAGAAAACCCTGGCAGGAGCTAGGATCCCCAGCAAATGGCTTGGGAGGTGGCAATCTGGGTTCTGCAGCTAGGTGTGCGCGTTGCAACTTGGGGCAGAAGCGACAGGAGTTACTATGGCAGAGGCGGGTACTGTGGCAGGAGTCGGTCAAAGAGTTGGTGAATTGAGCTCATAACATCAGCAAGAAGTTGAGAGTGTTTAGCCATTAGCTCCTCCTGATGACTGAGAACAGCTTCATGACGTTGGAAAGACGACTCATGTTGCGCAATCACTGCAAGGAGGTCCTTAGAGGCAAGTGTCTCTGGGTCCATGGCTGCCTTGGTTTTTTCTGTCACGCCCAGGCGTGAACTCGGGTCTCTGGTGCGGTAGTAGAGAGCACTACCGCTGAGCCACCGGAGAGATAGAGTAGGACCCAAACGAAACACTACAAGTCGGGTCTCAAAAAAAGGTAGATTTATTAGACAAAAAAAAGGTGGGCCAGCAGAATCTAACAAAAGTTCTTCTCAGATCGAGGTATTTAACAAAAGAGCAAAAATAAACAGGAGAAATGAAAGCTCCACGAGGGGAAAACCTAAACCCAAGAGTTCTAACAAACAGAGGAATTAACTCAGGATACCTTACTTCAGGTTGCTTGGGAAGAATTAGAGAGCAAGCAGAAAACACAGGGTGACGTTCAAAAACCAAGTGAGGAACCCAGGCAAAATACATCGCTTAAATACACTGAGGGGAAACAAGGCACAGGTGGCCTGAGTGAAGCTTAACAAGGTCACCCAAGGAAGAAATAAGGCAAAAAGGAACACGGGGACCTCTAGAGGCACGGAGATATAACAACAGCAAATGGGATATGACATGGCATATTCTAAAAGACAAAAATAACAATATAAGAAACTTCTCCGATCCACATAATAAACATGTAAAGTGTGGTCACTTTTACTGTGGCTCAGCGATATTATGTGTCCAAAAATATGTAGATTTGGCTTACCTTGTATCAGACATTTGTATTTGCAGCTCAGTGTAATGCTGTATTTTAACTGCTCTGTTGATATTTACCTGTTGGGATGTTCTCCTCAGACATTTGAGATGAAGCGCCCACTCTACCCTTACCGATCCCACTGCTGCTTCCTGCTACTTTACGTAGTGGCTCAGAAACAGCTGGGTCACTCTTGGGCTGTAATGAGATCCCAGTCCGGAAGAACTCACTAATGGTCTTCCTCACTTTAACAAAGTCTAAAAAAGAAGAAAAACAATATTTTATTAGAAACACGTTTTACCACACAGTAAACATGGATAATTAAATTGTGGTCACATATACTGTTGCTTGGGTAAAAATTATTCCCTATGCAGACTTTACCTATTTTTATTTCATTTTTTTTTTTTTTTTTTACAAAATGTTGAATTTCAACTGCACTACTGATCTACCTATTGGGATGTCCTCTTCTGAGATTTCAGATAAGGCATCCATGCCACTCTGAACAATCTTACTGCTGCTTCCTGACTCCTCACACAACGACTCGGAAACAACCGCATCAATCTCAGACTGTGGCAAAATCCCAGTTCGGAAGAACTCACTGATTGCCTTCCTCACTTTGGCAAATTCTGAAAAGAACACTTTGTAATTATAAACAGTGTAACCACAGATTAAAAAGAACTAATTAACGTGCTGTCACAAAAACAGTACATATTTTTATTTGCGCCTCATTGCAATGTTGCATTTCAGCCGATCTGTTGACATTTACCTGTTGGGATGCTCTCTCAGAAGTTTCAGGAGAACCGTCAATGTTATCCTGATCAGTCTCACTGACGCTTCCCTCTTCGGAAGGCCCCACTGGATCGATCGGTCCTTCAGACACCAGTGGCACCGACTCTGAGCTGGCATCACTGATATCAACCTCCAGCTGCACGTCTTTCTCCTCAATGAAGACTTCTTCCAGCTGCACGTCTTTCTCCTCAATGAAGACCTCATCCAGTTGCACATGAACTGTGGGACTGAAATGGTCATAGATGGCACTGGTAATATCCGACTCCACATCTTGGTCATCTGATGCCCAGACACTGTCACTGCAGTAGAAGATGCCGTTTGACATACACATCCACAAGCACTTCTCTCAGTTCTGAAGACATGATGACTTCTAGTTTTTTGATTAAGTTTTGATGTCAGATGTAGAGTTATCAAATTGCGTGTGAAACACACTGTGAGTACAGATTTTGACTCTGTAAACTGTATGGACCAACACGCCGAATATAAACTTTGTTGAACGGTCTATATAGTAGACTTTCTGCTCAGAAAATCATCAAGTGAAGAGATTCTGCAAGTATGTCTAATTACTGCTCTTTAGCCACGTCACTAGTAGTTCTAATAGTTCCACCGTTGCCATAGAAACAGCAGGGAGTCCTCGACTCGATTTCGATCGCAGTCACGTGGGCGATACGATGGCGATTTGCGGTGTATCGATTTGCAAACAATATTTTCAAATATGCACATGCGCTATTACTTGTATATGTCTACTTAATGCCGAATGTACGCTTTCTTGTTTTGTAACAAGGAGATGGGAAAATATTTTCGTCATGAAATTATAGCCTACCATATTTTTTAATTCCAAACGGGCATATTCGAGAGAAAAGGTTGAGTAGTGTGCATCACTGTCGGTCTTCTACCGTTTCTCTACTAAAATAGATAATAAATAAAACGTTTTCATTACTCAACTGACTCTTTCACCGCTAAAACCGATGCTCCACGCTTCTGAATGTAAACCACGCCTTGTTATTTGATTGACGCGTTAATGAGCCCTGTAGACTCTTCAGTAGCGAACATTTGTGGCTGTAGAGAAAAGAACATGGAACATTTTGTCAGAAAAGGCCTGCGCATATAAGGTTCCCGCCATACCTTTCAGGAGTTGGTAGGCGAAGTTCAGGCCATGGTCATTCTGACACAGTTCATGTGGGCATCCGCGGGAGCGGGCGGCACAGTGGGAAGTCTCAGTCGTTGGATCTGTGAAGAGAGCTGGGATACCGGCGTCACCAGACGCTGAACTGCCCATCCGGTGGCCACCATCTCGGTGTCCTCCGTTCTTCATGTGTAGGACATTTTCCCTCACGCACAATGACAGTTTGAGTTTGGCTGCTACTTTTGTTCTCAGTCAAAACAAAGAAAGTCATGTGGAGTTTTACTCGCGCCTTTGCGCCGCCTGCTGCTCAATTTGAGGAAAGTTTCAAGACTTCGGTCTGCAAACAATTTTATAATGTTACATTTAGTAATATTAGCAGACGAGTTTTTCCAAAGCAAATCACAAATGAGGACAAAAGAAGCAATCAAAACCGATAAAATATAAGGTTATATAAGTGGTGGGACACGTCTTGGTTACAGCAGTACCGAGTAAGTTTTTATATAATAAATAAAAAGATAGCAAAAGAATGAAGAATGCTAGTGTTGGAGGGTATTGAAAAAATAAAAATAGAATACTGTAATTATAATAACTATATGTGAACATATGTAACCACATTGGCAAATAGTATCCACAGCTCTACTGTTTGTGTAACTACACATGTCACAAAACTCAAGCAAATGTGTAACAGGACATTGATAAAAGCATTTTTGGTAATGAAAGTACAAATGTGTAAGAGAACTAATGGCACTCTTTGGTAAGGACGTGTTACACTTTATATTAATTAGACAATTCCTATGGATTTACCATGTAATTACTCTGATGTTACACAGCAGTGGTAAGTTAGGCTTTACATAATTTGTGGTTGGTGTACAGAATGTTACGTGAGTTCCTGAGGAGTTGTACACCGTGTAAGTACACTGTTATTACAGTGCAGCATCAACTCCAGATCTAACTTACTTTATATATCCATAAACCTACCTGTATCCACCCCTTTAGATTAAATTGTTCCAATTACGTTTATGCATATTATTGTTACAAAATAATATTCACTGTTGAAGTGAAGTGAAAAAGCATTGTTACCAATGTTCTGTTGCACATTTTCACTTACACATGCCATTCTGAAGGTTGTTACATGAAGTAGTTACAGAAATATTACAGCTGTAGATGTCTAATGTGTACCTACACGTGTAGTTCCTAGGTGAGTACACAGGTGTAAGGGCCACTTAATATAACGTGTGACCTATTTTTTTAATAAAAGGGAAAAAACAGAATAGAAATGCAAATGAGTGTTAGAGTCAAGTTGTTTTTAATAAATAAAACTACAACAAGTAGGTAAACTAGAATATGAATAGAAAATGGCAGAGTTTGATGGTAAAATAAAGACGGAAAAGACCTGCATGGATTAAGATTAAGTTAAGATTTCATATCTAACTGGGATGGCACTATGTGTACTCTGGAATGTAAATTACCGCAATTACGGTAAATTACGATAAAGGTGTGCAGAGCTGGTGGTGTTTTTGTTGACAAACATCAATGCCTTAAATTTTGTGTAAGCAGCTATTGGTAAAATTGATGAAGAGTGGCAATGAAATGCATTATTTTCGGCTCATTAAAGTTTAATCTTGCAGCCGGCATTCTGGATGAATTGTACAGAACTCGCTAGAAGACCTGCCAAGAGAGAACTGCAATAGTCCAGCCTGGACAGAACTAAAGTAGAGGAGTTGAAAAGTATGTCCTTGAAGGAGTTATGGTTGATGTCCCTAGCTCGGTGGTGAAATAGTGATTAAGTGATAGGTTTGTTGAAAACACAATCAGTTCTGTCTCTGCAAGTTTGAGCTAAAGCAGACATCAAGACACGTCAGGCAAGCTCCGATTTGAGCAGCTATTGGCACATCATCAGGACAGAATGACAGTGTTAGGAAATCAACAGAAGGATTCAACTGCGGATATACTATCAGTTTTTTTTTTTTTAAAAAGGCAAACAGTCACTGAGGGAACAGAGCTTGTGCACATGTAGAGTGATGGAAGAAGGACATATGGATGCAAGGGGCAACCAAACAAACCAATGTCGTCAGAGAAGTGGTTCAAGAAATGAGCCCTGAGGCACTCCAGTAGCTAGATGTTGTAACTTGGATCATTTTAAGATACCTTGAAGAACCTATCTGAGAGGTAAGAATGCTAAGATGTCCTTTTTTCTTCACTGAATGAACTGCGTCAAAACGCTAATTAAAATCCACATCTACCCTGTTTCACAGACAAGGGTAATATTCAAGATCAAAACAAGCTCTATAATATGATTCTATGGTTCAGGTCCTGAGAAACAGATTAGCCTACTGGAGTACATTATACAAGAAAATATTGTTTTAGTCTTTGTACTTTACAATTTCACATTTCAGTTTATTAATAAAAAAACATTTTCAAATCAAATGTAAAATTAAAATTTCTGAGTAAAACTATTTTTACACTAAAACTATTTTTTATAACCTTTATATAGGCCTACATTTTAAAGGTGGATATGTTACACTGTGCGTGTGTAACGATTCAGAGGCGGAAGCCGGAGTAGAATCCATATGCAGAGTTTTAATGGAGACAGCAAACAAATCCAAACGTAATCCAAACTCAGCGTCAAATAATCAGGCAAAGGTTCAAACACAATAATCAGTCCAATCCGAGTCGTCAAGGCAAGGGTAATCCAAAGAACAATAGTCAAGAAAAAACAGGCAATAGGTCAAAACACGATAGAAACAGACAGATAAAGAAACGCTTGGTATGCAGTGATGAGCTGGCAATACTTCGCACCAGGCTGTTGTTTGGGCCTGGTTAAAATGGCCGCCAAAAGGGAAGTGGGCGTGGAGAAAGCAGAGGAAGAGCTGACAGTCAGAACTCTGGGGAAGGCTCCCTCTGCTGGTGTGGCGTTACAGCACCCCCCCCTCTAGGAGCACCTCCTGGTGCTCTACGTGGTCGTCCCCGTGGTCGTGGTGCAGGACGGTCAGGTCTGGCTCTATGAAATTCCTCGATTAAGGAGGGGTCCAGAATGTCCGAAGCAGGTATCCATGATCTCTCCTCAGGTCCGTAGCCCTCCCAATCCACCAAATATTGGAGCTGACCCCCTCGTCTTCTGGAGTCCAGGAGTACATTGACAATGTACGCCGGTGATCCATCTACATCCAGCGGTGGTGGTGGTTCCTCCGGCTCAGCATTGGGGTCAGCATCCGAGTGGACAGGTTTGAGGAGCGACACGTGAAAGGAAGGAGAGATACGGTAGTTGGCAGGGAGCTCTAACTGGTATGTGACCTCATTGATTTGTCGAACGATTTTGAAAGGACCAACATACCTTGGGCTGAGCTTCCTGCTCGGCAGATGTAACTTGAGGTCCTTTGTGGAGAGCCAGACCCTTTGTCCTGGTAGATAGGGAGGATGTGGGCGACGTCATCGATTTGCATGCAACACTTGAGTGCCAATTGCACGTTGCAGGCGGACATGAGCATTGTCCCATACCCTCTCACTGCGCTGAATCCAGTCATTAACGGCGGGTACAGAAGATGGTTCTCCGGACCACGGGAACAAGGGGGGTTGGTAGCCAAGCACACACTGAAACTGGGTTAGTCCTGTGGATGAGTGAGTCAATGAATTTTGAGCATATTCAGTCCAGGGAAGGAATTCTGTCCAACGGTGTTGCTCTCGACTGCAGTATGTTCTCAGATATCTCCCGATCTCTTGATTTAGTCTCTCCACCTGCCCGTTAGACTGTGGGTGAAAACCAGATGTTAAACTGACATTTATGTCTAGTAATTTACAAAAGGCTCTCCAAACTTGAGACGTGAATTGGGTTCCTCGGTCGGAGACGATGTCCTCGGGTAGTCCATAGTTTCTAAACACATGATGAAACATGGCTTGGGCTGTTTCCATGGCTGTGGGTAGACCCATGAGTGGAACTAGACGGCATGCTTTGGAGAATCGGTCAATAATCACCAGGATGGTGGTGAATCCATCAGATGGTGGGAGGTTGGTAACAAAGTCTACGGACAGGTGAGACCATGGTCTTTGTGGAATGGGGAGAGGTTTCAGTAGGCCAGCTGGAAGGTCTCTGGGGGTCTTGGCTTGAGCACACACTGGACAAGCTTTTACATAATTTGTGATGTCTCGCGTCATAAAGGGCCACCAGAATGAGTTCTGTGTTAGCTTGATGGATCGAGATATTCCTGGATGGCCTGAGCTCAAAGATGTGTGAACCCACTGCATCACTCTCCTTCTTAGTGTTTGTGGAACATATTGTTTGTTGGGAGGACAATTAGTTGGCGACGGTTCGTGTTGGGTAGCTTGTTGGATTTCATCCATTATATCCCAGTTGATGGGTGCGATGATTACGGCTGGGTTCAGGATGGGTTCTGAGGTATGTGTCTGATGAGGGGGATCATGTCTCCGTGACAACGCGTCTGCTTTGCTGTTCTTGCTTCCTGGGCAGTAAGTGACAGTGAACTGAAATCTTGAAAAGAAAAGTGACCATCGTGCTTGACGTGGGTTGAGTCTCTTAGCAGCTTTGACATATTCAAGGTTTTTATGGTCAGTGATAACTTGAAATGGATGTAGTGCCCCTTCTAGCCAATGCCTCCACTCTTCAATGGCTGCTTTCATAGAGAGAAGTTCCTTATTGCCGACATCGTAGTTTCTTTCTGCTGTGGAAAGCTTTCTGGAAAAGAAAGCACAGGGGTACAATTTCGCAGGTTGACCATGACGCTGTGAGAGCACCGCACCAATGCCACAATCAGAGGCGTCCACTTCCAGGATGAATGGAAGGTCGGGATTTGGGCTGTAGTAAAAGTGGTTTTCAGGTTATTGAAGGCGGTGTCTGCTTGTTCGGTCCAATGTAACCTTGAGGGTTTTCCTTTGAGTAGTGAGGTCAGAGGGGCGGCTATTAAACTGTAATTTCTGATGAACCGGCGGTAGAAATTAGCAAATCCTAGGAACCGTTGTAGTTCTTTGACTGTGGAGGGCCTGGGCCATTCAGTGACAGCAGTGATTTTAGCATTGTCCATTTCCCACGCCGTGATGACTTATATTGTATCCTAGAAAGGATGTCTGGAATACATGAAACTCACATTTCTCTGCCTTGATGTACAAGTTATGTTCTAGAAGACGGAAAGGACAATCCTCACATGATCCACATGTTCATCCTCAGATCTGGAGTAGATCAGAATATCATCAATGTAAGCGATTACAAACTTGTGAAGAATATCCCTGAAGATCTCGTTGATGAAGGACTGAAATACTGCTGGAGCGTTGGCAAGTCCATACGGCATCACCTGGTACTCATAGTGCCCCTGAGTGGTGAGAAATGCAGTTTTCCATTCATCTCCTTCCTTGATTCTGATGAGGTTGTAGGCACTTCTGAGATCGAGTTTGGTGTAAATCTTGGCTTCGCGAAGTTGTTCCAATGCAGCTGGGACCAGTGGTAATGGATAACGGAATTTAACAGTGACATGGTTGAGACCTCGGTAGTCGATACATGGTCGTAATCCTCCATCTTTTTTCTCAACAAAAAAAAACCCAGCTGCAGCGGGAGAAGTGGATGGACGAATAAATCCAGAGTTCAAAGCCTCGTTGATATACTCTTCCATAGCTTGGGACTCCTGACGAGACAGGAATAAATCTTACTTTTGGGTGGCATAGCGTTGGGCAGGAGATCAATGGCACAATCCCAGGCCGATGTGGTGGCAATTGAGTGGCCTTAGTTTTACTAAAAACTTCCCGCAGGTCATTATAGCATTGTGGAATCGTGGAGTCTGTGAGCTGAGGGGACTTTCCACACTAGTGGCGAGACATGGCAATGATGGGCAGTTGTGCAGACAGTGCTTTCGCAGAACTGAGACCAGTGTGTGAGTTCCCCTTTGAACCAAGAAAAACTTGGGTCATGAGTGGAAAGCCATGGGTATCCGAGGATGATTTCATACTTGGGTGAGTCAATTACATACAGTGAAATGAGTTCTTGATGAAACAATCCAGTTTGTAGACGGGTGGGCGATGTCTGTCTGGTGATACCCCCTTTTATGGGTTTATTTTCCACAGTGGTGATTCCAATGGCTGGCAAACATGGTATGGTGGAGATATGGTGTTGATGAATGAGATTCTGGTTAATGAGATTAAGTGCAGCTCCAGAGTCAATCAGTGCTGTTAACAGAATAGGACCATCGTCAGTAGTTATCTGGACTGGTACAGTAACAGCCTTGAATATTTGTAAGGAGAAACCATCACAACTCACCCGGTTGAATCAGCTGCCTTCTTCCGGGCCTTGTGTGGACACTGGTGATTGCGATGGCCTTGTTCTCCACAGTAGAAACAGATTCAGTTCTCGGCGCCGATTTCTCTCAGTCTCAGATAGGCTGGTAGCTCCAATTTGCATAGGTTCAGAGCCAGACTGTTCAGGTGTACAGCTGGACACAGGTGCAAAATGGGGTGATGAAATGCGTGTGGTCCTCCGTCTTGGTACACTCCGTTGCAAGTTATCTAACTTAATGGCGGTATTGACATACTCCGTGAAAGACAAATCCTCTCCTCTGCAGGCCATCTCAGTTTGCAATTCCGGATTGAGACTTTGTTTAAAGACGGCTTTGAGTGAGACATCATTCCACCCACTTTGTGCTGCTAAGGTGCGAAACTCAATGGCATAGTCTGCTGCTGTGCGACTTCCTGAGTTAAATGCAGAATCCGTGTTGATACATCCTGGCCCCCTGCAGGATATTCAAACACTTCACGAATTTGGTTCATAAAATATTCAGCAGAAGTACGCAGATTTACGTCTGTTTCCCAAACGGCCGCAGCCCACTCAATTGCCCTGCCGGACAATAGTGACATGATCAGGGAACACTTATCTGCTTCGGAATGATCTGTCATACTTCCCAGGTAGGTGCGAGTTTGGCGACAAACCCTTTGCCTTGCTCAGCAGAACCATCAAATTTTTCTGGCAGTGCCAGTCTTACCGTAGGAGGTTGCGTGGGTGGAAGCGAACGGATATAATGAAGCAGATGATTGTTCGCTGCTTGCACTTGAGCCAGCTGTTCCTGATAATTCTTCATAAGTTCACTCTGGTAAGTGAACGCGGCCTGTAGTTGTGAAACCTCCGCTGGATTCGGTGAAGGCGAAGTATTCTGTAACGATTCAGAGGCGGAAGCCGGAGTAGAATCCATATGCAGAGTTTTAATGGAGACAGCAAACAAATCCAAACGTAATCCAAACTCAGCGTCAAATAATCAGGCAAAGGTTCAAACACAATAATCAGTCCAATCCGAGTCGTCAAGGCAAGGGGTAATCCAAAGAACAATAGTGAAGAAAAAACAGGCAATAGGTCAAAACACGATAGAAACAGACAGATAAAGAAACGCTTGGTATGCAGTGATGAGCTGGCAATACTTCGCACCAGGCTGTTGTTTGGGCCTGGTTAAAATGGCCGCCAAAAGGAAGTGGGCGTGGAGAAAGCAGAGGAAGAGCTGACAGTCAGAACTCTGGGGAAGGCTCCCTCTGCTGGTGTGGCGTTACAGCGTGACACAAATCAATCACTTTTAATATTAAATATCAAGCATGAGACAAATATTAGATGTCTTTGTAAGAGTCATATATATATATATATATATATATATATATATATATATATATATATATATGTATATATATATATATATATATATATATATATGTATACATATATATATATATATAATTCTAATATAGTATGTGTTTCTATCAACATAATATTTTAATATTTATTTTTTAAAGTTATTAATTAAATTACCAGTTTCAAAATCAAATTTAAATCATACCTGTAAAGTAAAGTGGCAAATTAAACTTTTCATTATATTTTCACATTTCCTCTTCATATTTTTCTTTGCATATATTTACAGTGGACAGACATGTGTACCTAATAGTAGTCATGCTGTATATAATAAGAATAAATAAACATCCAGGAGCTTTTATATAAACACAGGACCAAATTAAACACTAAAATAGAAATCAGGAACACCAAAAAGAATGCTTCTCAAAATTTTATTAAGTATTAGTATTTAGTCTATGTGTTCTATGTTTTTTTAGTGGCACTTTTGCACCTGGTTGCCCTGTAGCTGTTGTTTTCGCTGCTCCACGAGTTCAGCATTGAGAGACATCAGCTGCGCCAGGGATCTCATGGAGGGCTTGATGTGTCGCACCTTTATAACATGATCGATGGATTCTTCCAACATCATGCCACGGTGGATCATCAGATATGCCAGCAGAAGTGTAGGAGAGTGGCTGATAGCGCCACAGCAGTGAAGTAGCACCTTATCTGTGGAAATAAAAACAAAAACATAGTCAAAAAAGCTGATTTCAAAAACTGATCACTGCAGAACGGTTGATAAAAGATCTCACTTTCTGGGTTCCTCAGGGCCTTGTGGATGAATTTGGCAGCTGGTGAGAAGTACATGCCCATCTTCAAACCATCTCTGTGTGTTGTAGGCAAGCCATAATATTTGATGTTCATGCCTTTGTAATATTTCTCCCCTGTATTAACCTTCCCATTCAGGTCTTTCTCTTTTGGCATTCCCATCAACACCCTCAGCTTCTTCTTCACTGCTGAAGCATTTAAGATGTGGGTAATACCCATCTCCTTGAGTTTGCTTCGGTCTCTTGCTGTTTCTCTGAACAAGAACACAACAATCTAGATTAGTCTTTCAGTAAAGAGGACTTACATTTTAAAAAACAGAATTGTGTTTAACTCCATGCTCCTGCATTACATTATTGCTTCATCACATATTAATCTATAAGTTGCAGACTTACTCATTCCCAAAGAAGATGTTGGGCCAGACCTCAGTGACAGGCGTCTCGGACAGTTTACCTTCCTCCAAAAGAGTTTTCAATTGGGAAATGTTTAGAGGAATATAGTTCTCTAAGACTGAATGCTCTGTCGCTTGAGGTTCTTGTTTGGGAATGCTTGCTTCTGGGATACACAGAGGCTCTGGCAGAGCTGGATCCTTCTGAGGCTGTGCTGAGATCCCAAAGAGCTTTTGGAAGAACTGACTAATTTTGTTGATCTTCCTAACTTTGACATATTCTGAAAAAAGAAGATAACAATATGAAATTAGAACACAAATAATTTGTCTGACTTGCATGTAATTGAAATGTTGCAACTCAAACGCTCTGTTGACATTCACCTGTTGGGATGTACTCCTCGGGGGTTTCAGGAGAAGCATCATTGCCACCCTGATCATTCCCGCTGCTGCTCCCTGACACTTCTGCTGAAGGCCCTTCTGGATCAGTCAGGTGTTCAGGCACCAGAACTGGGCTCCTCGGCTCCGAGATGGCAACGCTGAAGTCAACCACCAAACCTTCTGAGCATGCAGGTTCCAGTTCAGAGCTGCTCACAATGGACCATTCCTCAAGATCAAAATGATCTGGTTCATGTTGCAGAGGCTCAGATGTTGATTCGTGAGAGCTTTCATTCGGGACACACAGTGACTCTGAATCCGGATCCGGCTGTGCTGAGAGATCACAACGCTTATGGAAGAACGCACTAATTGTCTTCCTGACGTTGGCATATTCTAAAAGACAAAGAATTACAATATAAGAAACTTCTTCGATCCACATATTAAACATGTAAAGTGTGGTCACTTTTACTGTGGCTCAGCGATATTATGTGTCCAAAAATATGTAGATTTGGCTTACCTTGTATCAGACATTTGTATTTGCAGCTCAGTGTAATGCTGTATTTTAACTGCTCTGTCGATATTTACCTGTTGGGATGTTCTCCTCAGACATTTGAGATGAAGCGCCCACTCTACCCTTACCGATCCCACTGCTGCTTCCTGCTACTTTACGTAGTGGCTCAGAAACAGCTGGGTCACTCTTGGGCTGTAATGAGATCCCAGTCCGGAAGAACTCACTAATGGTCTTCCTCACTTTAACAAAGTCTAAAAGAAGAAAAACAATATTTTATTAGAAACACGTTTTACCACACAGTAAACATGGATAATTAAATTGTGGTCACATATACTGTTGCTTGGGTAAAAATTATTCCCTATGCAGACTTTACCTATTTTTATTTCATTTCACTTTTTTTTTTTTTTTTTTTACAAAATGTTGAATTTCAACTGCACTACTGATATACCTATTGGGATGTCCTCTTCTGAGATTTCAGATAAGGCATCCATGCCACTCTGAACAATCTTACTGCTGCTTCCTGACTCTCTCACAACGCACTGAAACAACCGCATCAATCTCAGACTGTGGCAAAATCCCAGTTCGGAAGAACTCACTGATTGCCTTCTCACTTTGGCAAATTCTGGAAAGAACACTTTGTAATTATAAACAGTGTAACCACAGAATAAAAATAACTAATTAACGTGCTGTCACAAAAACAGTACATATTTTTATTTGCGCTCATTGCAATGTTGCATTTCAGCCGATCTGTTGACATTTACCTGTTGGGATGCTCTCTCAGAAGTTTCAGGAGAACCGCCAATGTTATCCTGATCAGTCTCACTGACGCTTCCTTCTTCGGAAGGCCCCACTGGATCGATCGGTCCTTCAGACACCAGTGGCACCGACTCTGAGCTGGCATCACTGATATCAACCTCCAGCTGCACGCCTTTCTCCTCAATGAAGACTTCTTCCAGCTGCACGCCTTTCTCCTCAATGAAGACCTCATCCAGTTGCACATGAACTGTGGGACTGAAATGGTCATAGATGGCACTGGTAATATCCGACTCCACATCTTGGTCATCTGATGCCCAGACACTGTCACTGCAGTAGAAGATGCCGTTGACATAAACATCCACAAGCACTTCTCTCAGTTCTGAAGACATGATGACTTCTAGTTTTTTGATTAAGTTTTGATGTCAGATGTAGAGTTATCAAATTGCGTGTGAAACACACTGTGAGTACAGATTTTGACTCTGTAAACTGTATGGACCAACACGCCGAATATAAACTTTTTGAACGGGTCTATATAGTAGACTTTCTGCTCAGAAAATCATCGAAGTGAAGAGATTCTGCAAGTATGTCTAATTACTGCTCTTTTAGCCACGTCACTAGTAGTTCTAATAGTTCCACCGCATTGCCATAGAAACAGCAGGAGTCCTCGACTCGATTTCGATCAGTCAATGGCAAGGTATACGATGGCGATTTGCCGGTGTATCGATTTGCAAACAATATTTTCAAATATGCATGCGCTATTACTTGTATATGTCTACTTAATGCCGAATGTACGCTTTCTTGTTTTGGAACAAGGAGATGGGAAAATATTTTCGCTATGAAATTATAGCCTACCATATTTTTTATTCCAAACGGGCATATTCGAGGAAAAGGTTGAGTAGTGTGCATCACTGTCGGTCTTCTACCGCTTCTCTACTAAAATAGATAATAAATAAAAACGTTTTCGCATTCAACTGACTCTTTCACCGCTAAAACCGATGTTCCACGCCTGAATGTAAACTACGCCTTGTTATTTGATTGACGCAATGAGCCCTGTAGACTCTTCAGTAGCGAACATTTGTGGCTGTAGAGAAAGAACATGGAACATTTTGTCAGAAAAGGCCTGCGATATTAGGTTCCCCGCCATACCTTTCAGGAGTTGGTAGGCGGTTCAGGCCATGGTCATTCTGACACAGTTCATGTGGGCACCATGGAGCGGGCGGTACAGTGGGAAGTCTCAGTCGCTGGATCTGTGAAGAGAGCTGGGATACCGCGCCACCAGACGCTGAACTGCCCATCCGTGGCCACCATCTCGGTGTCCTCCGCTTCTTCATGTGTAGGACATTTTCTCACGCACAATGACAGTTTGAGTTTGGCTGCTACTTTTGTTCTCAGTCAAAATAAAGAAAGTCATGTGGAGTTTTACTCACTTTCTTTTGCGCCGCCTGCTGCTCAATTTGAGGAAAAGTTTCAAGACTTCGGGTCTGCAAACAATTTTATAATGTTACATTTAGTAATATTAGCAGACGAGTTTTTCCAAAGCAAATCACAAATGAGGACAAAAGAAGCAATCAAAACCGATAAAATATAAGGTTATATAAGTGGTGGACAAGTCTTGGTTACAGCAGTACTGAGTAAGTTTTATATAATAAATAAAAAGATAGCAAAAGAATGAAGAATGCTAGTGTTGGAGGGTATTGAAAAAATTAAAATAGAATACTGTAATTATATTAACTATATGTGAACATATGTAACCACATTGGCAAATAGTATCCACAGATCTACTGTTTGTGTAACTACACATGTCACAAAACTCAAGCAAATGTGTAACAGGACATTGATAAAGCAATTTTTTGTTAATGAAAGTACAAATGTAAGAGAACTAACGGCACTCTTTGGTAAAGGACGTGTTACACTTTATATTAATTAGACAATTCCTATGGATTTACCATGTAATTACTCTGATGTTACACAGCAGTGGTAAGTTAGGCTTTACATAATTTGTGGTTGGTGTACAGAATGTTACGTGAGTTCCTGAGGAGTTGTACACCGTGTAAGTACACTGTTATTACAGTGCAGCATCAACTCCAGATCTAACTTACTTTATATATCCATAAACCTACCTGTATCCACCCCTAGATTAAATTGTTCCAATTACTTTATGCATATTATTGTTACAAAATAATATTCACTGTTGAAGTGAAGTGAAAAAAGCATTGTTACCAATGTTCTGTTGCACATTTTCACTTACACATGCCATTCTGAAGGTTGTTACATGAAGTAGTTACAGAAATATTACAGCTGTAGATTTCTAATGTGTACCTACACGCAGTAGTTCCTAGGTGAGTACACAGGTGTAAGGGCCACTTAATATAACGTGTGACCTATTTTTTAATAAAAGGGGGAAAACAGAATAGAAATGCAAATGAGTGTTAGAGCTGTTGTTTTTTAATAAATAAAACTACAACAAGTAGGTAAACTAGAATATGAATAGAAAATGGCAGAGTTTGATGGTAAAATAAAGACCTGCATGGATTAAGATTAAGTTAAGATTTCATATCTAACTGGGATGGCACTATGTGTACTGAATGTGTAAATCACTGCAATTATGTAAATTACGATAAAGGTGTGCAGAGCTGGTGGGTGTTTTTGTTGACAAACATCAATGCCTTAAATTTTGTGTAAGCAGTTATTGGTAAAATTGATGAAGAGTGGCAATGAAATGCATTATTTTCGCTCTATTAAAGTTTAATCTTGCAGCCGGCATTCTGGATGAATTGTACAGAACTCGCTAGAAGACCTGCCAAGAGAGAACTGCAATAGTCCAGCCTGGACAGAACTAAAGTAGAGGAGTTGAAAAGTATGTCCTTGAAGGAGTTATGGTTGATGTCCCTAGCTCGGTGGTGAAATAGTGATTAAGTGATAGGTTTGTTGAAAACACAATCAGTTCTTGTCTCTGCAAGTTTGAGCTAAAGCAGACATCAAGACATCGTCAGGCAAGCTCCGATTTGAGCAGCTATTGGCACATCATCAGGACAGAATGACAGTGTTAGGAAATCAACAGAAGGATTCAACTGGCGGATATACTATCAGTTTTTTTTAGAAAAAGGCAAACAGTCACTGAGGGAACAGAGCTTGTGTACATGTAGAGTGATGGAAGAAGGACATATGGATGCAAGGGGCAACCAAACAAACCAATGTCGCCAGAGAAGTGGTTCAAGAAATGAGCCCTGAGGCACTCCAGTAGCTAGATGTTGTAACTTGGACACCTGATCATTTTAAGATACCTGAAGAACCCATCTGAGAGGTAAGAATGCTAAGATGTCCTTTTTTCTTCACTGAATGAACTGCGCCAAAACGCTAATTAAAATCCACATCTACCCTGTTTCACAGACAAGGTAATATTCAAGATCAAAACAAGCTCTATAATATGATTCTATGGTTCAGGTCCTGAGAAACAGATTAGCCTACTGAGTACATTATACAAGAAAATATTGTTTTAGTCTTTGTACTTTACAATTTCACATTTCAGTTTATTAACAAAAAAACATTTTCAAATCAAATGTAAAATTAAAATTTCTGAGTAAAACTATTTTTACACTAAAACTATTTTTTATAACCTTTATATAGGCTTCACATTTTAAAGGTTGATATGTTACACTGTGCGGTGAATCAAATCAATCACTTTTTAATATTAAATATCAAGCATGAGACAAATATTAGATGTCTTTGTAAGAGTCATATATATATATATATATAATTCTAATATAGTATGTGTTTCTATCAACATAATATTTTAATATTTATTTTTTTAAAGTTATTAATTAAATTACCAGTTTCAAAATCAAATTTAAATCATACCTGTAAAGTAAAGTGGCAAATTAAACTTTTCATTATATTTTCACATTTCTCTTCATATTTTTCTTTGCATATATTTACAGTGGACAGACATGTACCTAATAGTAATAGTCATGTTGTATATAATAAGAATAAATAAACATCCAGGGAGCTTTTTATATAAACACAGGACCAAATTAAACACTAAAATAGAAATCAGGAACACCAAAAAGAATGCTTCTCAAAATTTTATTAAGTATTAGTATTTAGTCTATGCTCTTCTATGTTTTTAGTGGCACTTTGCCACCTGGTTGCCCTGTAGCTGTTGTTTTCGCTGCTCCATGAGTTCAGCATTGAGAGACATCAGCTGCGTCAGGGATCTCATGGAGGGCTTGATGTGTCGCACCTTTATAACATGATCGGCGGATTCTTCCAACATCATGCCACGGTGGATCATCAGATATGCCAGCAGAAGTGTAGGAGAGTGGCTGATAGCGTCCACAGCAGTGAAGTAGCACCTTATCTGTGGAAATAAAAGCAAAACATAGTCAAAAAAGCTGATTTCCAAAAACTGATCACTGCAGAACGGTTGATAAAAGATCTCACTTTCTGGGTTCCTCAGGGCCTTGTGGATGAATTTGGCAGCCTGCAGAAGTACATGCCCATCTTCAAACCATCTCTGTGTGTTACATAGGCAAGCTGCAATATTTGATGTTCATGCCTTTGTAATATTTCTCCCCTGTATTAACCTTCCCATTCAGGTCTTTCTCTTTGGCATTCCCATCAAACACCTCAGCTTCTTCTTCACTGCTGCAGCATTTAAGATGGGTAATAATACCCATCTCCTTGAGTTTGCTTTTGGTCTCTTGCTGTTTCTCTGAACAAGAACACAACAATCTAGATTAGTCTTTCAGTAAAGAGGACTTACATTTTAAAAACAGAATTGTGTTTAACTCCATGCTCCTGCATTACATTATTGTTTCATCACATATTAATCTATAAGTTGCAGACTTTACTTCATTCTCAAGAAGATGTTGGGCCAGACCTCAGTGACAGGCGTCTCCGGACAGTTTACCTTCCTCCAAAAAAGAGAGTTTTCTAATTGGGAAATGTTTAGAGGAATATAGTTCTCTAAGACTGAATGCTCTAGTCGCTGGGGTTCTTCATTTAGGAATGCTTGCTTCTAGGATACACAAGAATACTGCTTGAAACTGCTGGATCCTTCTCTGGCTGTGCTGAGATCCCAAAGAGCTTTTGGAAAGAACTGACTAATTTTGTTGATCTTCCTAACTTTGACATATTCTAGAAAAAGTAGATAACAATATGAAATTAGAACACAAATAATTTATCCCCAGCTTGCATATGGTGGAAATGTTGCAACTCAAAGCAACTCTGTTGAAGCATTCACCTGTTGGGGAGTGCACTCCTCCAGGAGTTTCAGAGAAGGCATCATTGCCACTGCGATCATTTCCGCTTGCTGCTCCATAACCACTTCTGCTGAGAGGCATACGGATCAGTCAGTGTTCCAGGCACCCAGAACTGAGCCCCTCGGCTCCGAGATAAGCACTTCCTTTAAATCCAACCACCAAACCTTCTGAGCATGCAGGATTTCAGTTCCAGAGCTACTCACAGTAGACCAAAACCCCTCCAGATCAAAATGATCTTAGTTCATGTTGCAGAGAGGCTCCAGATGTTGATTCGTGAGAGTTTCATTAGGACACACAGTGACTCACAGATCCGGATCAGGCTATGCTGAGAGATCCAGCAACGCTTATGGGAAGAACGCACTAAATTGTCTTCTAGACTTTGGCATATTCTAAAAAGACAAAGAATAACAATATAAGAAACTTCTTCGATCCACATATTAAACATGTAAAGTGTAGTCACTTTTCACTGTAGCTCCAATGATATTATGTGTCCAAAATATATATGGGTGGCTTACCTTATACTGCAGACATTTGTATTTGCAGCTCAGTGTAATGCTGTATTTTAACTGCTCTGTTGATATTTACCTGTTAGGATGTTCTCCTCCAGACATTTGAGATGAAGTGCCCACTTCTACCCTTATCGTGATCCTACTTGCTGCTTCCTGCTACTTTACGTAGTGGCTCAGAAACAGCTGGGTCACTCTTAGGCTGTAATGAGATCCCAGTCGGAAGAACTCACTAATGGTCTTCCTCACTTTAACAAAGTCTAAAAGAGAAGAAAAGCAATGTTTTAGTAGAAACACGTTTTACCAACACAGTAAGCATGGATAATTCAGTTGTGGTCCACATATGTCACTGTTGGCAGGTAAAATTATTCCCTATGCAGACTTTGCCTATTTTTATTTCATTTCACTTTTTTTTTTTTTTTTTAAATGTTGAATTTCCAACTGCACTGCTGATATACCTTGGCTGGGATGTCTCTCTCTGAGATTTCAGATAAGGCATCCATGCCTCCTGAACAATCTTACTGCTGCTTCTGACTCTCTCACAACGCACTGGAACAACAGCATCAATCTCAGTGACTGTGGCAAATCCCAAACAGGAAGAGAACTCACTGATTACCCTTCCTCACTTTGGCAAATCTCTGGAAAAGAACACTTTGTAATTATAAACGAAACAGCAACCACAGAATAAAAAATAACTAATTAACGTGCTGTCACAAAAAACAGTACATATTTTTATTTGCGCCTCATTTGCAATGTTGCATTTCAGCCGATCTGTTGACATTTACCTGTTGGATGCTCTCCTCAGAAGTTTGCAGGAGGAGCCATCAATGTTATCTCTGATCAGTCTCACTGGCCAGCTTCCCTCTTGGAGAGAGGCCCCACTTGGATGCGTCGGTCAGCCCCAGACACCAGTGGCATTTGACTCTGTGAGCTGGCATCACTGATATCAACCTCAGCTGCGTCTTTCTCCTCAGTGAGACTTCTTCCAGCTGCACGTCTCTCCTCAGCCAGAAGACCTCATCAGTTGCACATGAACTGCAGGACTGGAAATGGTCATAGATGGCACTGGTGTCCATCGACTCCATCTTGAGTCATCTGATGCCCCGAACCTGTCACTGCAGTAGAAGATGCATTGACATAAGCATCCACAAGCACTTCTCAGTTCTGAAGACATGATGACTTCTAGTTTTGATTAAGTTTTGATGTCAGATGCTGAAGTTATCAGAGTGCGTGAAACACACTGTAGTCTGGTGCGACTCTGTAAACTGTAGCTAAGACCAACGCGCGAATATAAACTTTTTGAGCGGTCTATATAGTAGACTCTGCTCAGAAAATCATCGAAGTGAAGAAGAGATTCTGCAGAGTATGTCTAATTACTGCTCTTTTAGCCCGTCACTAAGTAGTTCTAATGGATTTCTACACCGTTGCCACCAGGAAACAGCAGAGTCCTCGACCTCGATTTGATCGCAGTCACGTGGGCGATCGATGGCGATTGCGATGTCGATTTAAACAATATTTTCAAATATGCATGCGCTGTATTACTTGTATATGTCGCCAGCGCAGATGTCGTTTCTTGTTTTGCTAACAAGGAGATGGGGAAAATATTTTGCGTCGTAAATTATAGCCTACCATATTTTTAATTCCAAACAGGCATAATCGGGGAAAGGTTGAGTAGTGTGCATCACTATCAGTCTTCTACCGTTTCTCTACTAAAATAGATAATAAATAAACGTTTTCGTTACTCCTTTGACTCTTTCATAACTAAAACGATGCTCCACGCTTCACAGATATAAGCCGCCTTGTTATTTGATTGGCGTTAGCGTAGGCCTGTAGACTCTTCAGTGGCGAACATTTTGTAGCTGTAGAAAGAACATGGAGCATTTTGTCAGAAAGGCCTGCATAATGGAGTTCCCCGCCAAAGCACCTTTCAGGAGTTGGTAGGCGAAGTTCGGGCCATGAATCATTCTGACACAGTTCATGAGCATCCGCGGGCCGTGCGGCTGATGGGAAGTCTCGGTGTTGGATCTGTGAAGAGAGCTGGGATACCAGCGTCACCAGACATGAACTGCCCATCCGGTGGCCACCATCTCAGTGTCCTCCGTTCTTCATGTAAGTTTATTTTCCCTCGCGCACAATGACAGTTTGAGTTTTGGCTGCTGCTTTGTTCTCCAGTCAAAACAAAGAAAAGTCATCGTAGATTTTACTCGCGCCTTTTACTGCCGCCTGCTGCTCAATTTGAGAAAAGTTTCAGACTGGTCTGCCAAACAATTTTATAATGTTACATTTAGTAATATTATGATTGAAGTTTTCAAAGCAAATCACAAATGAGACAAAAACCAATCAAAACCGATAAAATATAAGGTTATATAAGTGGTAGGACAAGTCTTAGTTACAGCAATGCGAGTAAGTTTTATATAATAAATAAAAGATAGCAAGAATGAAGAATGCTAGTGTTGGAGGTATTGAAAAAATTAAAATAGAATACTGTAATTATATTAACTATATATGAACATATATAACCACATTGTAAATAGTATCCTGACTCTACTGTTTGTGTAACTACATCACAAAACTCAAGCAAATGTAACAGGACATTGATAAAGCAATTTTTATTAATGAAAGTACAAATGTGTAAAGAGAACTACTTGGCCTCTTTAGTAAGAATGTGTTACACTTATATTAATTAGACAGATTCTATGGATTTATATGTAATTACTCTGATGTTACACAGCAGTAGTAAGTTAGGCTTTACATAATTTGTGGTTGGTGTACAGATGTTCGTGAGTTCTGAGGAGTTGTACACGTGTAAGTACACTGTTATTACAGTGCAGCATCAACTCCAGATCTAACACTTTATATATCCACCAAACCTACCTGTATCCACCCTTGGGTCGGTGTTCCAGTGCTTTTATGCATGTGTATTTAAAATAATGTGCTGTTGAAGTGAAGTGAAAAAACTGTATTACCAAAAGTATTTCTGTGCACATTTTCACTTACACATGCCATTCTGAAAGTTATTACATGAGTAGTTACAGAAATGTACAGCTGTAGATTTCTGTGTACCTAAATGTAGTTCCTAGAGGTAGTACACAGTGTAAGGCCCTTAATATAACGTGTGACCTATTTTTTTAATAAAGAGAAAAAAACAAGAATAGAAATGCAAATGAGTGTTAGAGAGTCAAGTTGTTTTTAATAAATAAAAACTACAACAAGTATTAAACTAGAATATATGAATAGAAAATGCTTGGAAATTTTGATGGTAAAATAGAACCTGCTGGATTACAGATTAAGAAGTTAAATTTCATATCTAACTGGGATGGCACTATATGTGTACTCTAAGATAAATTACATAATTCACAGTAAATTCTGATAAGGTGTGCAGAGCTGGTGGTATTTTTATTTGACAAACATCAATGCCTTAGAATTTACATGTAAGCAGCTATTAGTAAAATTGATGAAGAGTGGCAATGAAATGCATTATTTTTAGACTCAGTAAAGTTTAATCTTGCAGCCGGCATTCTGGATGAATTGTACAGAACTCGCTAGAAGACCTGCCAAGAGAGACTGCAATAGTCAGCCTGGACAGAACTAAAGTGAGGAGTTGAAGAAGTATGTCCTTGAAGGAGTTATGGTTGATGTCCTAGCTCGGTGAGTAGAATAGTGATTAAGTGATAGGTTTGGTAGAAACACAATCAGTTCTGTCTCTGCAGGATTGAGCTAAAGCAGACATCCAAGACCGTCAGACAGCTCCGATTTGGTGGCTATTGGCATCATCAGGACAGAATGACAGTGTTAGGAAATCAACAGAAGGGATTTAGCTGCGGATATACCTCCAGTTTTTTTTTTTTTAGAAAAGGCAAACAGTCACTGGGGAACAGGGCTTGTGCACATGTAGGTTATGGAAGAAAGGACATATGGATGCAAGGGAGCAACCAAACAAACCAATGTCGTCAGAAAGTAGTTTCAGAAATGAGCCCTGGGCACTCAGTAGCTAGATGTTGTAACTTGGACACCTGATCATTTAGATACATGAAGAACCTATCTGAGAGGTAAGGAATGCTAAGATGTCTTTTTTATTCACTGAATGAACTGCGTCAAAGCGCTAGGTAAAATCCACATCTACCCTGTTTACAGACAAGAGTAATATTCAAGATCAAAGTAAGCTCTATAATATGATTCTATGGTTCAGGTCTGAGAAACAGATTAGCCTACTGGAGTACATTATACAAGAAATATTGTTTTAGTCTTTATGCTTTGCAATTTCACATTTAGTTTATTAATAAAAAAACATTTTCAAATCAAATGTAAAATTAAAATTTCTAGATAAAGCTATTTTTACACTAAAACTATTTTTTATAACCTTTATAACAGGCCTACATTTAAAAATTGGATATGTTACACTGTCATTGACAAATCAATCACTTTTAATAATAAATATCAAGCATGAAAAATATTTAGATGTCTTTATAAAGAGTCATATATATATATATATATATATATATATAATTCATAATATAGTATGTATTTCTATCAACATAATATTTTAATATTTATTTTTAAAAGTTATTAATTAAGTACAGTTCAAAATCAAATTTAAATCCCATACCTGTAAAGTAAAATTGGCAAATTAAACTTTTCATTATATTTTTCCATTTCCTCTTATATTTTTCTTTGCATATATTTACATTGGGCAGACATGTACTAATAGTAGTCATGCTGTATATAATAAGAATAAATAAACATCCAGGAGCTTTTATATAAACACAGGACCAAATTAAACACACAAAATAAATCAGAGACGCCAAAAAGTACTTCTCAAAATTTTGTAAGTATTAGTATTTAGTCTATGTGCTCTATGTTTTTAGTGGCACTTTGCCACCTGGTTGCCCTGTAGCTGACTTGTTTCCCGCTGCTCCACGAGTTCAGCATTGAGACATCAAGCTCGTCAGGGAGACTCATGGAGAGCTTGATGTGTCATGCAGCACCTCAACATGATCTGATGGATTCTTCAACATCATGCGGTGGATCATCAGATATGCAGCAGAAGTGTAGGAGAGTGGCTGATAGCGTCACAGCAGTGAAATGCTTTATATCTGTGGAAATAAAAGCAAAACATAGTCAAAAAGAGCTGATTTCAAAACTAGTCACTGCAGAACGGTTGATAAAGATCTCGCTCTGGGTTCCTCAGGGCCTTGTGGATGAATTTGGCAGCTGGTGGGAAGTACATGCCATCTTCAAACCATCTCTGTGTGTTGTAGGCAGCCCTTAATGTTTGATGTTCATGCCTTGCAATATTTCTCCTGTATTAACCTTCCATTCAGATCTTTCTCTTTGGCATTCCCATCAGCACCCTCAGCTTCTTCTTCACATAACAGCATTTAAAGATGTAGTAATACCCATCTCCTTGAGTTTACTTCAGTCTCTTGCTGTTTCTCTGAACAAGAACACAACAATCTAGATTAGTCTCTTTCAGTAAAGAGGACTTACATTTTAAAAACAGAATTGTGTTACTCCATGCACCTGCATTACATTATTGCTTCATCACATATTAATCTATAAGTTCCTGGGCACCTCATTCCCCAAGAAGATGTTGGGCAGACCTCAGTGACAGGCGTCTCAAGACAGTTTACCCTTCCTCAAAGAGAGTTTTCAATTAGAAATGTT
>NC_056709.1:6291075-6382380 GCF_018831695.1 Puntigrus tetrazona
ATGATCTGCCTGAGATTCCGGGGTCTACCTACTGGATGAGTACTTCTCTGCCTCCAGACTACCACCCTGTTAGAGACTTGTAGCACAATTCTGTTTTGATCACACCTAATGACCAATCCATTTAAATGTCTCCTGCCTATTGTTCTGGTTCAGTCCTCAGTGTCTCTTCTCTAGAGCTGCGCTTGAAGCCTTTTGGCTGCAGACTCTCTTGAAGTTCTGCCCTTTGTGATTTTTCTCCTGCCTGAGGTCTAAGGACAGCTGCCTGGATTACCTTTTGGTATTTTACCAAGGAGGTTTGAGTTCTACATATTCTTACAAAGTCTCAAGACTTTTCTTGGTTCTGGGATTCATTCATCTTTATATTTTTACATGAGTAAAGAACTTGTAAAGTCTCTCTAAGCCTTCCTACTATTTCCCTCTGCAACTGCTCACCTGCCCAGTGGAGAGATAAGTGCACCCTAATACATCCTGAGACCTGAGTTCACACCCTCATCTGACCACACTTGGTTTTGTAATAAGGAGATAGGGAAACATTTTTGCCATGAAATTATAGCCTACTATATTTTTAATCAAACGGGTATATCGAGGGAAAGGCTGAGTAGTGGTGCATCACTGCCGGTCTTCTACCGCTTCTACTAAAATAGATAATAAAATAAAACGCTCGTTACTCAACTGACTTTTCACCGCTAAACCGAAGGCTCCACGCCTGAATGTAAACTACGCTCTGTTATTTGATTGACGTTAATGAGCCCCTGTAGACTCTTCAGTAGCGAAGACATTTGTGGGGCTTGTGAGGAGAGTGCTTAGTTATGGAAATACTGGCGTAGTAAGGTCATATGATATTAGGGTTCCCGCCATACCTTCAGGAGTTGGATATGGAGTTCAGCCATGGCCATTCTGATACAGTTCATGTGGGGCATCGGAGTGCAAAGTGGTACAGTAAGGCCCAGCTGGATCTAAGAGAGCTGGGATACTGGTGCCAATAGATTGAATTGCCCTATCCGTGGCTACCATCTCGGTGTCCTCCGCTCTTCTGCGGCAGGATATTTTCTCATGCAATGACAGTTTGAGTTTGGCTGCCATTGTTCAGTCACAAAGAAAGTCATGTGGAGTTTATTTCATGCTTATGCCGCCTGCTGCCTCCAATTTGAGGAAAAGTTTCAGATTTCAAGTCTGCAACAATTTTATAATGTTACATTTAGTAATATTAGCAGTATTTAGTTTTTCAAAGCAAATCAGCAAAAATCCCAAGCAAATGCAATAGACATTGATAAAAGCATTTTGCAATGAGTGCACAAACGTAAGAGAACTAATGTGCACCTTTGCAAAGGACGGTTACACTTTTATATTAATTTAGATAATTCTCATGGATTTACATGTAATTACTCTGATGTTACAGCAGGTGTTAGGCTTTGGTACACGCAGGTTGGTGTAATAGGGAATGTTACGTGGAGTTCCTGAGGAGTTGTACACTGTGTGAGTACAATTGCTATTACAGTGCAGCATCACCCAGATCTAATTTACTTTATATATCCATAAATCCTACCTGTATCTAATCTTTAGATTAAATTGTTCTAATGATGCTTATGTTATTATTGTTATAAAATAATATCTACTCGTTGAAGTGAAGTGAAAAGCATTGCTAACAATGTTCTGTTGCACATTCTCACTTAAGGTGCCATCTCAAGGTTGTTAGCATGAAGCAGTTATAGAAAGTATTATAGCTGTAGATAACTCATGCACTTACACGTAGTTCCTAGGTGAGACAGGTATATGGGCTACTTCTAATATAATGTGTGACCTATTTTAATAAAAAGGAAAAACAGAAGAAATGCAAATATATAGAGCTGTTGTTTTTAATAAATAAAATTGGCAATAAGTGGTAGTAAACTAGAATATGAAGAGAAATGGCAGGAGTTTGATGGTAAAATAGACGGAAAAGACCTAAAAGGGATTGGTGATTAAGCAAGACTTATCTAACTGATGGTACTATGTGTACTGAATGTAACTCACGTAAATTACGGTAAATCATTTATAAAGGTGTGCAGAGCTGGTGGAAGTTTTTGCTGACAAACATCAATGCCTTAAAATTTGTAAGCAGCCATTAAATTATTAAGAGTGGCAATGAAATGCATTATTTTCGGCTCATTAAAGTTTAATCTTGCAGCCGTATTCTGATGAATTGTACAGAACACTGAAGACTCGCCAAGAGAGAACTGCAAATAGTCCAGGCCTGGAGCAGAACCAAAGTAGAGGAGTTGAAAAGTATGTCCTTGGGCGATATGGCTGATGTCCCTAGCCTGGTGGGTGGAAGAGTGACATGATAGGTCGGTTGAAAATACAATCAGTCTCATATCTCAAAAGTTTGAGGCTGAAGAGATCTAGATACGCTCAGGCAAGCTCCGATTTGAGCAGCTAATGGTACACTATCAGGATAGAAATGACAGTGTTAGGGAAATCAACAGAAG
This sequence comes from Puntigrus tetrazona, assembly GCF_018831695.1. Classification (NCBI taxonomy): domain Eukaryota; kingdom Metazoa; phylum Chordata; class Actinopteri; order Cypriniformes; family Cyprinidae; genus Puntigrus; species Puntigrus tetrazona. The sequence continues at coordinate 6,293,544 of NC_056709.1, forward strand.
GATCTTAACTGATATACTTAATTGCCTTTTTTAGAAAAGGCAAGCCAGTCACTGAGGAACAGAGCTTGTGCATGTAGAGTGGATGGAAGGCTGACATATGGATGGGAAGGGGCACCAAACAAACGGAGTAATGTCGTCAGGAGAAGGTTCAAGAAATGGAGCCCTGAGGCACTCAGTGAGCTAGATGTTGTAACTGGACACCTGACTACCTAAGATACCTGAAGAACCATCTGAGAGGTAAGAATGCTAAGATGTCCTTTTTCCACTGAATGAACTGGCACAAAACGCTTACCAAAACTACATCTACCCTGCTCCACAGATATGTAATATCTAAGATCAAAACAAGCTCTATAATAGATTCTAAGTGGGTCTAGGTCCTGAGAAATAGATTAGCCTACTGGAGTACATTATAAGGCAAACACATTTTAGCTTTGTACTTACAACTTACATTTAGTTTACATAAAAACATTTCTAAATCAAATGTAAAATTAAAATTTGAGTAAAACTATTTCATAATAAAACTATTTTATAACCTTATAGGCCTGGCATTTTGTAAAGGTGGATATGTTATACTCAAAGTGACACAAATCAATCACTTTGAAGGGTTAAATATCAAGCATGAGACAACATTAGATGTCTTGTAGAGTCATATATATATATATATATATATATATATATATATATATATTAGTAATTTATATAGTAGTTAACATTATACATTTAGTATTATTAGTATTATTTAACATCTAATTAAATTTAATAACATAATTGTAAAGTAGGTATAATTATAAATTACAGATTTTATCTACTATATTACTTATATATTTGATAAAGATATTATAATTAAGATATACTTATTGTAGTATAATAAAGAAGAATACTCATAAAGCTTGAGACAAACATCATAGGATTAAATTTAACCACTAAAAATAGAAACCAGGAACACCAAAAAGAATGCTCTAAAATTTTATTAAGTATTGTATTTAGTCTATGTGTTCTATGTTTTTAGTGGCACTTGCTACCTGGGTTGCCCTGTAGCTGTTAGTTTCGCTGTCCCACGAGTTCAGCATTGAGAGACATCACGCGCTAGGATCTCATGGAGGGTTTGATGTCGTGACTATACATGTGATCGGGAGTGGATTCCCAAACACTGCCACGGTGGATCATCAGATATGCCAGAAGTGCAGGAGAGTGAATATAGCGTCACAGCAGCGAAGTAGTACCTTTATCTGTGAAATAAAAAGCAAAACATAGCCGCAGCTGATTTCCAAAAACTGACTACCGCAGAACGTTGATAAAAGACTTACTTCTGGGTCTTCTAGGCCTTGTGGATGAATTCCAGCTGGTGAAGTATACCCATCTCAACCATCTCTGTGTGTTAGGGTGCTTTAAAGACGTGAGGCCCATGCCTTTGCACATTTCCTCCTGTATTAACCTTCCCATTCAGGTCTTTTCTTTGGCATTCCCATCAACAATTTAGCTCCTTCTTCAATGCTGAAGGATTTATGATGTGGGTAATACTCCCATCCCTTGAGTTTGCTGCTTTGGCCCTGTTGTCTTCTGAACAAGAACATAACACCCATCTAGATTAGTCTTCAGTAAAGAGGGACTCTATAGCATTTTAAAAATAGAATTGTGTTTAACTCCATGCTCCTGCATTGCAGAAGCCATTGCTTCATCACATATTAATCTATAAGTTGCAGACTTACTTCATTCTCAAGAAGATGCTACACAGACCTCAGTGACAGGCGCCCCGACAGCCTACCTTCCTCCCCAAAGAGAGTTTCTGACTGGGAAATGTTTAGAGGAAATATGGCAGTTCCTCTGTAAGACTGAAATGCTCTGTCGCTTGAGGTTCCTTGTTGCTCTGGGAATGCTTGGCTTCTGGGGATACACAGGAGGCTCTGGGCAGAGCTGGGATCCCTTCATGAGGCTGTGCTGAGATCCCAAAAAAGAGCTGAAGAACTGACTAAATTTTGCTGGATCTTCCTAACTTTGACATATTCTGGAAAAAGAAGATAAATAATATGAATTAGAATACAACAATTTTGTCTGACTTGCATGTAATTGAAAATGCTGCAACTCAAACGCTCTGCTGACATCTCCTACCTGCTGGGATGTACTCCCCGGGGTTTCAGAGGAAGCACCATTGCCACTCCTGATTATTCTCACTGTTGCTCCCCTGACACTTCTGCCGAAGGCCTTCCGGGACTCAAAGCCAGGCGTTGTGGCACCAGAACTGGGCTCCTCGGTCTTAGATGGCAGCAACGCTGAAGTCAACTATCAAACCTTTCTGAGCATGCAGGTTCCAGTTCAGAGTTGCTCAGCAATGGACTATTCCTCAAGATCAAAATGATCTGGTCTATGCTCTAGAGGCTCAGATGTTGATTCGTGAGAGCTTTCATCTGGGACACACAGTGATCTTTGAAAACTGGATCCAGCTGTGCTGAGAGATCACAACGCTTATGGAAGAACGCACTTCAATTGTCTTCCTGACTTGGGCACAGACTTAAAGACACAAAGAATAACAATATATGAAACTTCTTCCCTGATCCATATATTAAAACTATGTGGTATGTGGTACACTTACTGTGGCCCAGCTGACATTATGTGTCCAAAAATATGTAGATTTCATTTACCTTGTATCAACAGATATCTACTTGCAGCCCAGTGTAATGCTGTGGTTTTAACTGGCTCATGATATTTACCTGCTGGGATGTTCTCCTCAGATATCTGAGAGATGAAGCGCCCACTCTACCCTTTTACTGGATCCCCACCCTGCTGCTTCCTGCCACTTTACGCAGTGGCCTGTGAAACAGCTGGGCTACCTTTGGGCTGTAATGAGATCCCAGTCCGAAGAACTCACTAATGGTCTTCTCACTTTAACAAAGTCTAAAAAGAAGAAAATAAATATTTTATTAGAAACATAGTTTTACACACAGTAAACATGGATAATTAAATTGTGGTCACATATACTGTTGCTTGCAAAAATTATTCCCTATGCAGACTTTTACCTATTTTTATTTCATTTCACTTTTTTTTTTTTTACAAAAATGTTGAATTTCAACTGCACTACTGATATACCTATTGGGATGTCCTCTTCTGAGATTTCACAGATAAGGCATCCATGCCACTCTGAACAATCTTACTGCTGCTTCCTGACTCCTCACACAACGACTGGAAACAAACCGCATCAATCTCAGACTGTAGCAAAATCCCAGTCTGAAGAACTCACTGATTGCCTTCTCACTTTGGCAAATTCTGGAAAAGAACACTTTGTAATTATAAACAGTGTAACCACAGATTAAAAATAATCTAATTAACGTGCTGTCACAAAAACAGTACATATTTCTTATTTGCGCCTCATTGCAAATGTTGCATTCGTACTTCGCATCTGTTGACATTTACCTGTTGGGATGCTCTCCTCAGAAGTTTCAGGAGAACCGTCAATGTTATCCTGATCAGTCCCACTGACGCTTCCCTCTTCGGAAGGCCCCACTGGATCGATCGGTCCTTCAGACACCAGTGGCACCGACTTGGAGCTGGCATCACTGATATCAACCTCCAGCTGCACGTCTTTTCTCTCTCAATGAAGACTTCTTCCAGCTGCACGCTCTTTCTCTCAATGAAGACTCTCATCCAGTTGCACATGAACTGTGGGACTGAAATGGTCATAGATGGCACTGGTAATATCCGACTCCACATCTTGGTCATCTGATGCCCAGACACTGTCACTGCAGTAGAAGATGCCGCTGACATAAAACATCCACAAGCACTTCTCTCAGTTCTGAGAAGACATGATGACTTCTAGTTTTTTGATTAAGTTTTGATGTCAGATGTAGAGGTTATCAAATTGCGTGTGAAACACACTGTGAGTACAGATTTTGATCTGTAAACTGTATGGACCAACACGCCGAATATAAACTTTTTTGAACGGTCTATATAGTAGACTTTCTGCTCCAGAAACCATCAAGTGAAGAGATTCTGCAAGTATGTCTATAATTACTGCCTCTTTAGCCACGTCACTAGTAGTTCTAATGAAGTCACCTGCTGCCATAGAAACAGCAGGGAGTCCTCGATCTGATTCTGATCGCAGATCACGGGCGATACACGATGGCGATTTGCCGTGTATCGATTTGCAAACAATATTTCAAATATGCACATGCGCTCATTACTTGTATATGTCTCACTTAATGCCGAATGTACGTTTTGCTTTTGTCGGTAACAAGGAGATGGGAAAATATTTTCGCCATGAAAATTATAGCCTACCATATTTTTTAATTTCAAACGGGCATATCCGAGGAAAAGGTTGAGTAGTGTGCATCACTGTCGGTCTCTACCGTTTCTCTACTAAAATAGATAATAAATAAAACGTTTTCGTTACTCAACTGACTCTTTCACCGCTAAAAACCGATGTCTACGCTTCTGAAATGTAAAACTACGCCTTGTTATTTGATTGACGTTAATGAGCCCTGTAGACTCTTCCAGTAGCGAACATTTGTGGCTGTAGAGAAAAAAGAATATGGAACATTTGTCAGTTGAAAAGGCCTGCGTATATTAGGTTCCCGCCATACCTTTCAGGAGTTGGTAGGCGAAGTTCAGGCCATGGTCATTCTGACACAGTTCATGTGGGCATTCGCGGAGCGGAAGCGGCTGGTCAGGAAGTCTCAGTCGTTGGATCTCGTGAAGAGAGCTGGGATACGGGGCGTCACCAGACGCTGAACTGCCCATCCGGTGGCCACCATCTCGGTGTCCTCCGTTCTCTGGCGTGTGTAGGACATTTTCCTCACGCACAATGACAGTTTGAGTTTGGCTGCTACTTTTTCTCAGTCAAAACAAAGAAAGTCATGTGGAGTTTTACTCGCGCTTTTGCGCCGCCTGCTGCTCAATTTGAGGAAAAGTTTCAAGACTTCGTTCTGCAAACAATTTTAGAATGTTACATTTAGTGTAATATTAGCAGACGAGTTTTTCCAAAGCAAATTGGGCAAATGAGGACAAAAGAAGCAACCAAAACCGATAAAATATAAGGTTATATAAATTGGTGGGACACGTCTTGGTTACAGCAGTACTGAGTAAGTTTTTATATAATAAATAAAAAGATAGCAAAAGAATGAAGAATGCTAGTGTTGGAGGGCATTGAAAAAATAAAAATAGAACACTGTAATTATAATAACTATATGTGAACATATGTAACTACATTGGCAAATAGTATCCACAGCCCTACTGTTTGTGTAACTATGTCACAAAACTCAAACAAATGTGTAACAGGACATTGATAAAAGTATTTGGTAATGAAAGTACAAATGTGTAAGAGAACTAACGGTACTCTTTAGTAAAGGACGTGTTACACTTTTATTAATTAGACAATTCCTATGGATTTACTCTATGTAATTACTCTGATGTTACAATAAGCAGTGGTAAGTTAGGCTTTATATAATTTGTGGTTGGTGTACAGAATGATATGTGAGTTCCTGAGGAGTTGTACACCGTGTGAGTACACTGTTATTACAGTGCAGCATCAACTCCAGATCTAACTTACTTTATATATCCATAAACCTACCTGTATCCACCCCTTAGATTAAATTGTTCCACTACGTTTATATGCATATTATTGTTACAAAATAATATTCACTGTTGAAGTGAGTGAAAAAGCATTGTTACCAATGTTCTGTTGCACATTTTCACTTACACATGCCATTCTGAAGGTTGTTGTTACATGAAGTAGTTACAGAAATATTACAGCTGTAGATGTCTCCATGTACCTACTAATGTGTAGTTCCTAGGTGAGTACACAGGTGTAAGGGCCACTTAATATAGCGTGTGACCTATTTTTTTAATAAAAGGGGGAAAACAGAATAGAAAATGCAAATGAGTGTTAGAGCTGTTGTTTTTAATAAATAAAACTACAACCATTGTAGGTAAACTAGAATATGATTAGAAAATGGCAGAGTTTGATGGTAAAATAAAGACGGAAAAGACCTGCATGGATTAAGATTAAGTTAAGATTTCATATCTAACTGGGATGGCACTCATGTGTACTCGAATGTAAATTACCGCAATTACGATGTAAATTACTTATAAAGGTGTGCAGAGCTGGTGGTGTTTTTGTTGATAAACATCAATGCCTTAAATTTTGTGTAAGCAGCTATTGGTAAAATTGATGAAGAGTGGCAATGAAAATGCATTATTTTCGGCTCATTAAAGTTTAATCTTGCAGCCGGCATTCTGGATGAATTGTACAGAAACTCGCCAGAAGACTCACAAGAGAGAGAACTGCAAATAGTCCAGCCTGGACAGAACTCAAAGTAGAGGAGTTGAAAAGTATGTCCTTGGAAGGAGCATGGTTGATGTCCCTAGCTCTCATAGGTGAAGAATAGTGATTACAGTGATAGGGTTTGTTGAAACACAATCAGTTCTGTTCTGCAAGTTTGAGCTAAAGCAGACATCAAGACACGTCAGGCAAGCTCCGATTTGAGTAGCTATTGGCACATCATCAGGACAGAAATGACAGTGTTAGGAAATCAACAGAAGGATCTAACTGGCGGATATACTATCAGTTTTTTTAGAAAGGAAACAGTCACTGAGGGAACAGGAGCTTGTGCACATGTAGAGTGAGTTGGAAGATTAGCGACATATGGATGCAGGGCAATCCAAACAAACCAATGTCGTCAGAGAAGTGGTTCAAGAAATGAGCCCTGAGGCACTCCAGTAGCTAGATGTTGTAACTTGGACACCTGATCATTTTGGAGATACCTTGAAGAACCTATCTGAGAGGTAAGAATGCTAAGATGTCCTTTTTCTTCACTGAATGAACTGCGTCAAAATTAATTAAAATCCACATTCTCCCTGTTCTCACAGACAAGGGTAATATTCAAGATCAAAACAAGCTCTATAAATATGATTCTATGGTTCAGGTCCTGAGAAACAGATTAGGCCTACTGAGAGTACATTATACAAGAAAATATTGTTTTAGTCTTTGTACTTTACAATTTCACATTTCAGTTTATTAATAAAAACATTTTCAAATCAAATGTAAAATTAAAATTTCTGAGTAAAACTATTTTTACACTAAAACTATTTTTTATAACCTTTATATAGGCCTACATTTTAAAGGTGGATATGTTACACTGTGCGTGACACCAAATCAATCACTTTTAATATTAAATATCAAACATGAGACAAATATTAGATGTCTTTTTTAAGAGTCATATATATATATATATATATATATATATATATATATATATATATATATATATATATATATATATATATATATATTTATGTATATATATATATATATATATAATTTAATATAGTATATGTTTCATCAACATAATATTTTGATATTTATTTTTAAAGTTATTAATTAAATTACCAGTTTCAAATCAAATTTAAATCATACCTGTAAAAGTAAAGTGGCAAATTAAACTTTTCTATTATATTTATACATTTCCTCTTCATATTTTTCTTTGCATATATTTACAGTGGACAGACATGTGTACCTAACAGTAGTCATACTGTATATAATAAGAATAAATAAGCTTATCCAGGAGAGCTTTTTTATATAAACACAGGACCAAATTAAAATACTCAAAATAGAAATCAGGAACACCAAAAAAGAATGCTTCTCAAAATTTTATTAAGTATTAGTATTTAGTCTATGTGTCTCCATGTTTTTAGTGGCACTTTGCCACCTTGGTTGCCCTGTAGCTGTTGTTTCTGCTGCTCCCTTTGAAGTTCAGCATTGAGAGACATCAGCCAGCGCCAGGGATCTCATGGAGGGGCTTGATGTGTCGCACCTTGGGTAACATGATCGATGGATTCTTCCAACATCATGCCACGGTGGATCATCAGATATGCCAGCAGAAGTGTAGGAGAGTGGCTGATAAAGCGCCACAGCAGTGAAGTAGCACCTATCTGTGGAAATAAAAACAAAACATAGTCAAAAGAAGCTGATTTCAAAAACTGATCACTGCAGAACGGTTGATAAAAGATCTCACTTCTCTGGGTTCCTGTCAGGGCCTTGTGGATGAATTTGGCAGCTGGGTGAGAAGTACATGCCCATCTTCAAACCATCTCTGTGTGTTGTAGGCAAGCATAATATTTGATGTTCATGCCTTTGTAATATTTCTCCCCTGTATTAACCTTCCCATCTCAGGTCTTTCTCTTTGGCATTCCCATCAACACCCTCAGCTTCTTCTTCACTGCTGCAGCATTTAAGATGTGGGCAATACCCATCTCCTTGAGTTTGCTTCGGTCTCTTGCTGTTTCTCTGAAAATAAGAACACAACAATCTAGATTAGTCTTTCAGTAAAGAGGACTTACATTTTAAAAACAGAATTGTGTTTAACTCCATGCTCCTGCATTACATTATTGCTTCATCACATATTAATCTATGTTGCAGACTTACTTCATTCCCCAAGAAGATGTTGGGCCAGACCTCAGTGACAGGCGTCCTGGACAGTTTCGACCTTCCTCCAAAAGAGTTTTCAATTGGGAAATGTTTAGAGGAACATAGTCTCTAAGACTGAATGCTCTGTCGCTTGAGGTTCTTGTTTGGGAATGCTTGCTTCTGGGATACAGAGGCTCTGGGCAGAGCTGGATCCTTCTGGAGGCTGTGCTGAGATCCCAAAGAGCTTTTGGAAGAATGACTAATTTTGTTGATCTTCCCAACTTGACATATTCTGGAAAAAAGAAGATAACAATATGAAATTAGAACACAAATAATTTGTCTGACTTGCATGTAATTGAAATGTTGCAACTCAAACGCTCTGTTGACATTCACCTGTTGGGATGTACTCGGGGGTTCAGGAGAAGCTACTACTGCCACCCTGATCATTCCCGCTGCTGCTCCCTGACACTTCTGCTGAAGGCCCTTCTGGATCAGTCAGGTGTTCAGGCACCAGAACTGGGCTCCTCGGCCCACAGATGGCAATGCTGGAAGTCAACCACCAAACCTTCTGAGCATGCAGGTTCCAGTTCAGAGTTGCTCACAATGGACCATTCCTCAAGATCAAAATGATCTGGTTCATGTTCCAGAGGCTCAGATGTTGATTCGTGAGAGCTTGGTCATTCGACACACAGTGACTTGAATCCGGATCCGGCTGTGCTGAGAGATCACAACGCTTATGGAAGAACGCACTAATTGTCTTCTCCTGACTTTGGCATATCTCTAAAAGACAAAGAATAACAATATAAGAAACTTCTTCTGATCCACATATTAAACATGGCAAAGTGTGGTCACTTTTACTGTGGCTCAGTTATATTATGTGTCCAAAAATATGTAGATTTGGCTTACCTTGTATCAGACATTTGTATTTGCAGCTCAGTGTAATGCTGCATTTTAACTGCTCTGGTTGATATTTACCTGTTGGGATGTTCTCCTGGACATTTGAGATGAAGCGCCACTCTACCCTTACCGATCCCACTGCTGCCTCCTGCTACTTTACGTAGTGGCTCAGAAACAGCTGGGTCACTCTTGGCTGTAATGAGATCCCAGTCCGAAGAACTCACTAATGGTCTTCTCACTTTAACAAAGCTCCAAAAAGAAGAAAAACAATATTTTATTAGAAACACGTTTTACCACACAGTAAACATGGATAATTAAATTGTGGTCACATATACTGTTGCTTGGGTAAAAATTATTCCCTATGCAGACTTTACCTATTTTTATTTCATTTCACTTTTTTTTTTTTTTTACAAAAATGTTGAATTTCAATCTGCACTACTGATATACCTATTGGGATGTCCTCTGAGATTTCAGATAAGGCATCCATGCCACTCTGAACAATCTTACTGCTGCTTCCTGACTCCTCACACAAAACGCACTGAAACAACCGCACGTCAATCTCAGATCTGTAGCAAAACCAGTCTGGAAGAACTCACTGATTGCCTTCCTCACTTTGGCAAATTCTGAAAAGAACACTTTGTAATTATAAACAGTGTAACCACAGATTAAAAATAATAACTAATTAACGTATGTCACAAAACAGTACATATTTTTATTTGCGCCTCATTGCAATGTTGCATTTCAGCCGATCTGTTGACATTTACCTGTTGGGATGCTCCTCAGAAGTTTCCAGGAGAACCGCCAATGTTATCCTGATCAGTCCCTCACTGACGCCTCTCTTCGGAAGGCCCCACTGGATCGATCGTCCTCTGGGACACCAGTGGCACCGACTCTGAGCTGGCATCACTGATATCAACCTCCAGCTGCACGCCTTCTCCCTCAATGAAGACTTCTTCCAGCTGCACGCTCTTCTCTCAATGAAGACCCTCATCCAGTTGCACATGAACTGTGGGACTGAAATGGTCATAGATGGCACTGGTAATATCCGACTCACATCTTGGTCATCTGATGCCCAGACACTGTCACTGCAGTAGAAGATGCCAAGTGACATAAACATCCACAAGCACTTCTCTCAGTTCTGAAGACATGATGACTTCTAGTTTTTTTGATTAAGTTTTGATGTCAGATGTAGAGTTATCACAAACTGCGTGTGAAAACACACTGTGAGTACAGATTTTGACTCTGTAAACTGTGGACCAACACGCTAATATAAACTTTTTGAACGGTCTATATAGTAGACTTTCTGCCCAGAAAAACCATCGAAGTGAAGAGATTCTGCAAGTATGTCTAATTACTGCTCTTTTAGCCACGTCACTAGTAGTTCTAATAGTTCCACCTGTTGCCATAGAAACAGCAGGAGTCTCTCGACTCGATTTCGATCGTGAGTCACGTGGGCGATACGATGGCGATTTGTCGTGTATCGATTTGCAAACAATATTTTCAAATATGCACATGCGCTATTACTTGTATATGTCTACTTAATGCCGAATGTACGTTTCTTGTTCTTGTAATAAGGAGATGGGAAAATATTTTCACATGAAATTATAGCCTACCATATTTTTTAATTCCAAACGGGCATATTCGAGGAAAAGGTTGAGTAGTGTGCATCACTGTCGGTCTTCACCGTTTCTCTACTAAAATAGATAATAAATAAAACGTTTTCGTTAGTCAACTGACTCTTTCACCGCTAAAACCGATGCTCCACGCTTCTGAATGTAAAACTACGCCTTGTTATTTGATTGACGTTAATGAGCCCTGTAGACTCTTCAGTAGCGAACCATTTGTGGCTGTAGAGAAAGAACATGGAACATTTTGTCAGAAGCAAGGCCTGCGCATATTAGGTTCCCCGCCATACCTTTCAGGAGTTGGTAGGCGAAGTTCAGGCCATGGTCATTCTGACACAGTTCATGTGGGCATTCAGCGGAGCGGGCGGCACAGTGGGAAGTCTCAGTCGTTGGATCTGTGAAGAGAGTCTGGGATACCGGCGTCACCAGACGCTGAACTGCCCATCCGGTGGCCACCATCTCGGTGTCCTCCGTTCTTCATGTGTAGGACATTTTCCCTCACGCACAATGACAGTTTGAGTTTGGCTGCTACTTTTGTTCTCAGTCAAAACAAAGAAAGTCATGGGAGTTTTACTTCGCGCCTTTGCGCCGCCTGCTGCTCAATTTGAGGAAAAGTTTCAAGACTCTCTGGTCTGCAAACAATTTTATAATGTTGCATTTAGTAATATTAGGAAGCAGACGAGTTTTTCCAAAGCAAATCACAAATGAGGACAAAAGAAGCAATCAAAACTGATAAAATATAAGGTTATTTAAGTGGTGGACACGTCTTGGTTACAGCAGTACTGAGTAAGTTTTTATATAATAAATAAAAAAGATAGCAAAAGAATGAAGAATGCTAGTGTTGGAGGGTATTGAAAAAATAAAAATAGAATACTGTAATTATAATAACTATATGTGAACATATGTAACCACATTGGCAAATAGTATCCACAGCTCTACTGTTTGTGTAACTACACATGTCACAAAACTCAAGCAAATGTGTAACAGGACATTGATAAAAGCATTTTTAGTAATGAAAGTACAAATGTGTAAGAGAACTAACGCACTCTTGTTAAAGGACGTGTTACACTTTATATTAATTAGACAATTCTATGGATTTACTTCATGTAATTACTCTGATGTTACACAGCAGTGGTAAGTTAGCTTTACATAATTTGTGGTTGGTGTACAGAATGTTACGTGAGTTCCTGAGGAGTTGTACATCAGGTGAGTACACTGTTATTACAGTGCAGCATCAACTCCAGATCTAACTTACTTTATATATCCATAAACCTACCTGTATCCACCTTTAGATTAAATTGTTCCAATTACGTTTATGGCATATTATTGTTACAAAATAATATTCATTGTTGAAGTGAAGTGAAAAAGCATTGTTACCAATGTTCTGTTGCACATTTTCACTTTACACATGCCATTCCTGAAGGTTGTTACATGAAGTAGTTACAGAAATATTACAGCTGTAGATGTCTAATGTGTACCTACACGTGTAGTTCCTAGGTGAGTACACAGGTGTAAGGGCCACTTAATATAACGTGTGACCTATTTTTTAATAAAAGGGGGAAAAAACAGAATAGAAATGCAAATGAGTGTTAGAGTCAAGTTGTTTTAATAAATAAAACTACAACAAGTAGGTAAACTAGAATATGAATAGAAAATGGCAGAGTTTGATGGTAAAATAAAGACGGAAAAGACCTGCATGGATTAAGATTAAGTTAAGATTTCATATCTAACTGGGATGGCACCTATGTGTACTCGAATGTAAATTACCGCAATTGATGTAAATTACGCATAAAGGTGTGCAGAGCTGGTGGTGTTTTTGTTGACAAACATCAATGCCTTAAATTTTGTGTAAGCAGCTATTGGTAAAATTGATGAAGAGTGGCAATGAAATGCATTATTTTCGGCTCATAAAGTTTAATCTTGCAGCTGGCACATTCTGGATGAATTGTACAGAACTCGCTAGAAGACCTGCCAAGAGAGAACTGCAATAGTCCAGCCTGGACAGAACTAAAGTAGAGGAGTTGAAAAGTATGTCCTGGAAGGAGTTATGGTTGATGTCCCTAGCTCGGGTGGTGAAATAGTGATTAAGTGATAGGTTTGTTGAAAACACAATCAGTTCTGTCTCTGCAAGTTTGAGCTAAAGCAGACATCTAGACACGTCAGGCAAGCTCCGATTTGGAGCAGCTATTGGCACATCATCAGGACAGAATGACAGTGTTAGGGAAATCAACAGAAGGATTCAACTGCGGATATACTATCAGTTTTTTTTAGAAAAAGGCAACAGTCACTGAGGGAACAGAGCTTGTGCACATGTAGAGTGATGGAAGAAGGACATATGGATGCAAGGGGGCAAAACTAAACAAACCAATGTCACCAGAGAAGTGGTTCAAGAAATGAGCCCTGAGGCACTCCAGTAGCTAGATGTTGTAACTTGACACCTGATCATTTTAAGATACCTTGAAGAACCTATCTGAGAGAGTAAGAATGCTAAGATGTCCTTTTTTTCTTCACTGAATGAACTGCGTCAAAATCGCTAATTAAAATCCACATCTACCCTGTTTCACAGACAAGGGTAATATTCAAGATCAAAACAAGCTCTATAATATGATTCTATGGTTCAGGTCCTGAGAAACAGATTAGCCTACTGAGTACATTATACAAGAAAATATTGTTTAGTCTTTGTACTTTACAATTTCACATTTCAGTTTATTAATAAAAAAACATTTTCAAATCAAATGTAAAATTAAAATTTCTGAGTAAAACTATTTTTACACTAAAACTATTTTTATAACTTTATATAGGCCTACATTTTAAAGGTGGATATGTTACACTGTGCGTGACACAAATCAATCACTTTTAATATTAAATATCAAGCATGAGACAAATATTAGATGTCGTTTTGTAAGAGTCATATATATATATATATATATATATATATATATATATAATTCTAATATAGTATGTGTTTCTATCAACATAATATTTTAATATTTATTTTTTAAAAGTTATTAATTAAATTACCAGTTTCAAAATCAAATTTAAATCATACCTGTAAAGTAAAGTGGCAAATTAAACTTTTCATTATATTTTCACATTTCCTCTTCATATTTTTCTTTTTGCATATATTTACAGTGGACAGACATGTGTACCTAATAGTAGTCATGCTGTATATAATAAGAATAAATAAACATCCAGGGAGCTTTTATATAAACACAGGACCAAATTAAACACTAAAATAGAAATCAGGAACACCAAAAAGAATGCTTCTCAAAATTTTATTAAGTATTAGTATTTAGTCTATGTGCTCTATGTTTTTAGTGGCACTTTGCCACCTGGTTGCCCTGTAGCTGTTGTTTTCGCTGCTCCACGAGTTCAGCATTGAGAGACATCAGCTGCGTCAGGGATCTCATGGAGGGCTTGATGTGTCGCACCTTTTTTAACATGATCGATGGATTCTTCCAACATCATGCCACGGTGGATCATCAGATATGCCAGCAGAAGTGTAGGAGAGTGGCTGATAGCGTCACAGCAGTGAAGTAGCACCTTATCTGTAAAATAAAAACAAAACATAGTCAAAAAAAGCTGATTTCCAAAACTGATCACTGCAGAACGGTTGATAAAAGATCTCACTTTCTGGGTTCCTAGGGCCTTGTGGATGAATTTGGCAGCTGGTGAGAAGTACATGCCCATCTTCAAAATCCATCTCTGTGTGTTGTAGGCAAGCCGCAATATTTGATGTTCATGCCTTGTAATATTTCTCCTGTATTAATCCTCTTCCCATTCAGGTCTTTCTCTTTGGCATTCCCATCAACACCCTCAGCTTCTTCTTCACTGCTGCAGCATTTAAGATGTGGGTAATACCCATCTCCTTGAGTTTGCTTCTGTCTCTTGCTGTTTCTCTGAACAAGAACACAACAATCTAGATTAGTCTTTCAGTAAAGAGGACTTACATTTTAAAACAGAATTGTGTTTAACTCCATGCTCCTGCATTACATTATTGCTTCATCACATATTAATCTATAAGTTGCAGACTTACTCATTCCCAAGAAGATGTTGGGCCAGACCTCAGTGACAGGCGCCCGGACAGTTTACCTTCCTCCAAAAGAGTTTTCAATTGGGAAATGTTTAGAGGAATATAGTTCTCTAAGACTGAATGCTCTGTCGCTTGAGGTTCTTGTTTGGGAATGCTTGCTTCTGGGATACACAGAGGCTCTGGCAGAGCTGGATCCTTCTGAGGCTGTGCTGAGATCCCAAAGAGCTTTTGGAAGAACTGACTAATTTTGTTGATCTTCCTAACTTTGACATATTCTGAAAAAAGAAGATAACAATATGAAATTAGAACACAAATAATTTGTCTGACTTGCATGTAATTGAAATGTTGCAACTCAAACGCTCTGTTGACATTCACCTGTTGGGATGTACTCTCTCGGGAGTTTCAGGAGAAGCATCATTGCCACCCTGATCATTCCTTCCCGCTGCTGCTCCCCTGACACTTCTGCTGAAGGCCCTTCTGGATCAGTCAGGTGTTCAGGCACCAGAACTGGGCTCCTCGGCTCCGAGATGGCAACGCTGAAGTCAACCACCAAACCTTCTGAGCATGCAGGTTCCAGTTCAGAGTTGCTCACAATGGACCATTCCTCAAGATCAAAATGATCTGGTTCATGTTCCAGAGGCTCAGATGTTGATTCGTGAGAGCTTTCATTCGGGACACAGTGACTCTGAACTGGATCCGGCTGTGCTGAGAGATCACAACGCTTATGGAAGAACGCACTAATTGTCTCTCCTGACTTTGCATATTCTAAAGACAAAGAATAACAATATAAGAAACTTCTTCGATCCACATATTAAACATGTAAAGTGTGGTCACTTTTACTGTGGCTCAGCGGTATATTATGTGTCCAAAAATATGTAGATTTGGCTTACCTTGTATCAGACATTTGTATTTGCAGCTCAGTGTAATGCTGTATTTTAACTGCTCTGCTTTGATATTTACCTGTTGGGATGTTCTCTCAGACATTTGAGATGAAGGCCCACTCTACCCTTACTGATCCCACTGCTGCTTCCTGCTACTTTACGTAGTGGCTCAGAAACAGCTGGGTCACTCTTGGGCTGTAATGAGATCCCAGTCCGGAAGAACTCACTAATGGTCTTCCCACTTTAACAAAGTCTAAAAAGAAGAAAAACAATATTTTATTAGAAACACGTTTACCACACAGTAAACATGGATAATTAAATTGTGGTCACATATACTGTTGCTTGGGTAAAAATTATTCCCTATGCAGACTTTACCTATTTTTATTTCATTTCACTTTTTTTTTTTTTACAAAATGCTGAATTTCAACTGCACTACTGATATACCTATTGGGATGTCCTCTTCTGAGATTTCAGATAAGGCATCCATGCCACTCTGAACAATCTTACTGCTGCTTCCTGACTCCTCACACAACGACTGGAACAACCGCATCAATCTCAGACTGTGGCAAAATCCCAGTTCGGAAGAACTCACTGATTGCCTTCCTCACTTTGGCAAATTCTGGAAAAGAACACTTTGTAATTATAAACAGTGTAACCACAGATTAAAAATAACTAATTAACGTGCTGTCACAAAACAGTACATATTTTTATTTGCGCCTCATTGCAATGTTGCATTTCTCAGCCGATCTGTTGACATTTACCTGTTGGGATGCTCTCCTCAGAAGTTTCAGGAGAACTGTCCATGTTATCCTGATCAGTCTCACTGACGCTTCCTCTTCGGAAGGCCCCACTGGATCGACGGTCCTTCAGACACCAGTGGCACCGACTCTGAGCTGGCATCACTGATATCAACCTCCAGCTGCACGCCTTTCTCCTCAATGAAGACTTCTTCCAGCTGCACGTCTTTCTCCTCAATGAAGACCTCATCCAGCTTGCACATGAACTGTGGGACTGAAATGGTCATAGATGGCACTGGTAATATCCGACTCCACACATCTTGGTCATCTGATGCCCAGACACTGTCACTGCAGTAGAAGATGCCGTTGACATAAACATCCACAAGCACTTCTCTCAGTTCTGAAGACATGATGACTTCTAGTTTTTTGATTAAGTTTTGATGTCAGATGTAGAGTTATCAAATTATGTGTGAAACACACTGTGAGTACAGATTTTGACTCTGTAAACTGTATGGACCAACACGCCGAATATAAACTTTTTGAACGGTCTATATAGTAGACTTTCTGCTCAGAAAACCATCATGAAGTGAAGAGATTCTGCAAGTATGTCTAATTACTGCTCTTAGCCACGTCACTAGTAGTTCTAATAGTTCCACCGTTGCCATAGAAACAGCAGGAGTCCTCGACTGATTTCGATCGCGAGTCACGTGGGATACGATGGCGATTTGCCGGTGTATCGATTTGCAAACAATATTTTCAAATATGCACATGCGCTATTACTTGTATATGTCTACTTAATGCCGAATGTACGTTTCTTGTTTTGTAACAAGGAGATGGGAAATATTTTCGTCATGAAATTATAGCCTACCATATTTTTTAATTCCAAACGGGCATATTAGAGGAAAGGTTGAGTAGTGTGCATCACTGTCGGTCTTCTACCGTTTCTCTACTAAAATAGATAATAAATAAAACGTTTTCGTTAGTCAACTGACTCTTTCACCGCTAAAACCGATGCTCCACGCTTCTGAATGTAAACCACGCCTTGTTATTTGATTGACGTTAATGAGCCCTGTAGACTCTTCAGTAGCGAACATTTGTGGCTGTAGAGAAAAGAACATGGAACATTTTGTCAGAAAAGGCCTGCGCATATTAGGTTCCCGCCATACCTTTCAGGAGTTGGTAGGCGAAGTTCAGGCCATGGTCATTCTGACACAGTTCATGTGGGCATCCGCGGAGCGGGCGGCACAGTGGGAAGTCTCAGTCGTTGGATCTGTGAAGAGAGCTGGGATACCGGCGTCACCAGACGCTGAACTGCCCATCCGGTGGCCGCCATCTCGGTGTCCTCCGTTCTTCATGTGTAGGACATTTTCCTCACGCACAATGACAGTTTGAGTTTGGCTGCTACTTTTGTTCTCAGTCAAAACAAAGAAAGTCATGTGGAGTTTTACTCGCGCCTTTGCGCCGCCTGCTGCTCAATTTGAGGAAAAGTTTCAAGACTTCGGTCTGCAAACAATTTTAGAATGTTACATTTAGTAATATTAGCAGACGAGTTTTTCCAAAGCAAATCACAAATGAGGACAAAAGAAGCAATCAAAACCGATAAAATATAAGGTTATTTAAGTGGTGGGACACGTCTTGGTTACAGCAGTACCGAGGTAAGTTTTTATATAATAAATAAAAAGATAGCAAAAGAATGAAGAATGCTAGTGTTGGAGGGTATTGAAAAATAAAAATAGAATACTGTAATTATAATAACTATATGTGAACATATGTAACCACATTGGCAAATAGTATCCACAGCTCTACTGTTTGTGTAACTACACATGTCACAAAACTCAAGCAAATGTGTAACAGGACATTGATAAAAGCATTTTTGGTAATGAAAGTACAAATGTGTAAGAGAACTAACGGCACTCTTTGTTAAAGGACGTTACACTTTATATTAATTAGACAATTCTATGGATTTACCATGTAATTACTCTTGATGTTACAGCAGTGGTAAGTTAGGCTTTACATAATTTGTGGTTGGTGTACAGAATGTTACGTGAGTTCCTGAGGAGTTGTACACCGTGTGAGTACACTGTTATTACAGTGCAGCATCAACTCCAGATCTAACTTACTTTATATATCCATAAACCTACCTGTATCCACCCCTTAGATTAAATTGTTCCAATTACGTTTATGCATATTATTGTTTACAAAATAATATTCATTGTTGAAGTGAAGTGAAAAAGCATTGTTACCAATGTTCTGTTGCACATTTTCACTTATACATGCCATTCTGAAGGTTGTTACATGAAGTAGTTACAGAAATATTACAGCTGTAGATGTCTAATGTGTACCTACACGTGTAGTTCCTAGGTGAGTACACAGGTGTAAGGGCCACTTAATATAACGTGTGACCTATTTTTTAATAAAAGGGGAAAAACAGAATAGAAATGCAAATGAGTGTTAGAGTCAAGTTGTTTTTTAATAAATAAAACTACAACAAGTAGGTAAACTAGAATATGAATAGAAAATGGCAGAGTTTGATGGTAAAATAAAGACGGAAAAGACCTGCATGGATTAAGATTAAGTTAAGATTTCATATCTAACTGGGATGGCACTATGTGTACTCTCGAATGTAAATTACTGCAATTACGGTAAATTACGATAAAGGTGTGCAGAGCTGGTGGTGTTTTTGTTGACAAACATCAATGCCTTAAATTTTGTGTAAGCAGCTATTGGTAAATTGATGAAGAGTGGCAATGAAATGCATTATTTTCTAGCTCATTAAAGTTTAATCTTGCAGCCGGCATTCTGGATGAATTGTACAGAACTCGCTTAGAAGACCTGCCAAGAGAGAACTGCAATAGTCCAGCCTGGACAGAACTAAAGTAGAGGAGTTGAAAAGTATGTCCTTGAAGGAGTTATGGTTGATGTCCCTAGCTCGGTGGTGAAATAGTGATTAAGTGATAGGTTTGTTGAAAAAACACAATCAGTTCTGTCTCTGCAAGTTTGAGCTAAAGCAGACATCTAGACACGCCAGGCAAGCTCCGATTTGAGCAGCTATTGGCACATCATCAGGACAGAATGACAGTGTTAGGAAATCAACAGAAGGATTCAACTGCGATATACTATCAGTTTTTTTAAAAAGGCAAACAGTCACTGAGGGAACAGAGCTTGTGCACATGTAGAGTGATGGAAGAAGGACATATGGATGCAAGGGCAAACCAAACAAACCAATGTCACAGAGAAGTGGTTCAAGAAATGAGCCCTGAGGCACTCCAGTAGCTAGATGTTGTAACTTGACACCTGATCATTTTAAGATACCTTGAAGAACCTATCTGAGAGGTAAGAATGCTAAGATGTCCTTTTTCTTCACTGAATGAACTGCGTCAAAACGCTAATTAAAATCTACATCTACCCTGTTTCACAGACAAGGGTAATATTCAAGATCAAAAACAAGCTCTATAATATGATTCTATGGTTCAGGTCCTGAGAAACAGATTAGCCTACTGGAGTACATTATACAAGAAAATATTGTTTTAGTCTTTGTACTTTACAATTTCACATTTCAGTTTATTAATAAAAAAACATTTTCAAATCAAATGTAAAATTAAAATTTCTGAGTAAAACTATTTTTTACACTAAAACTATTTTTATAACCTTTATATAGGCCTACATTTTAAAGGTGGATATGTTACACTGTGCGTGACACAAATCAATCACTTTTAATATTAAATATCAAGCATGAGACAAATATTAGATGTCGTTTTGTAAGAGTCATATATATATATATATATATATATATATATATAATTCTAATATAGTATGTGTTTCTATCAACATAATATTTTAATATTTATTTTTAAAGTTATTAATTAAATTACCAGTTTCAAAATCAAATTTAAATCATACCTGTAAAGTAAAGTGGCAAATTAAACTTTTCATTATATTTTCACATTTCCTCTTCATATTTTTCTTTGCATATATTTACAGTGGACAGACATGTGTACCTAATAGTAGTCATGCTGTATATAATAAGAATAAATAAACATCCAGGAGCTTTTATATAAACACAGGACCAAATTAAACACTAAAATAGAAATCAGGAACACCAAAAAGAATGCTTCTCAAAATTTTATTAAGTATTAGTATTTAGTCTATGTGCTCTATGTTTTTAGTGGCACTTTGCCACCTGGTTGCCTGTAGCTGTTGTTTTTCGCTGCTCCACGAGTTCAGCATTGAGAGACATCAGCTGCGCTCAGGGATCTCATGGAGGGCTTGATGTGTCGCACCTTTTTAACATGATCGATGGATTCTTCCAACATCATGCCACGGTGGATCATCAGATATGCCAGCAGAAGTGTAGGAGAGTGGCTGATAGCGTCACAGCAGTGAAGTAGCACCTTATCTGTGGAAATAAAAACAAAAACATAGTCAAAAAAAGCTGATTTCCAAAACTGATCACTGCAGAACGGTTGATAAAAGATCTCACTTTCTGGGTTCCTCTCAGGCCTTGTGGATGAATTTGGCAGCTGGTGAGAAGTACATGCCCATCTTCAAACCATCTCTGTGTGTTGTAGGCAAGCCGCAATATTTGATGTTCATGCCTTTGTAATATTTCTCCCTGTATTAACCTTCCCATTCAGGTCTTTCTCTTTTGGCATTCCCATCAACACCCTCAGCTTCTTCTTCACTGCTGCAGCATTTAAGATGTGGGTAATACCCATCTCCTTGAGTTTGCTTGGTCTCTTGCTGTTTCTCTGAACAAGAACACAACAATCTAGATTAGTCTTTCAGTAAAGAGGACTTACATTTTAAAAACAGAATTGTGTTTAACTCCATGCTCCTGCATTACATTATTGCTTCATCACATATTAATCTATAAGTTGCAGACTTACTCATTCCCCAAGAAGATGTTGGGCCAGACCTCAGTGACAGGCGTCTCGGACAGTTTACCTTCCTCCAAAAGAGTTTTCAATTGGGAAATGTTTAGAGGAATATAGTTCTCTAAGACTGAATGCTCTGTCGCTTGAGGTTCTTGTTTGGGAACGCTTGCTTCTGGGATACACAGAGGCTCTGGCAGAGCTGGATCCTTCTGAGGCTGTGCTGAGATCCCAAAGAGCTTTTGGAAGAACTGACTAATTTTGTTGATCTTCCTAACTTTGACATATTCTGAAAAAGAAGATAACAATATGAAATTAGAACACAAATAATTTGTCTGACTTGCATGTAATTGAAATGTTGCAACTCAAACGCTCTGTTGACATTCACCTGTTGGGATGTACTCCTCGGGGTTTCAGGAGAAGCATCATTGCCACCCTGATCATTCCGCTGCTGCTCCTGACACTTCTGCTGAAGGCCCTTCTGGATCAGTCAGGTGTTCCAGGCACCAGAACTGGGCTCCTCGGCTCTGAGATGGCAACGCTGAAGTCAACCACCAAACCTTCTGAGCATGCAGGTTCCAGTTCAGAGCTGCTCACAATGGACCATTCCTCAAGATCAAAATGATCTGGTTCATGTTCCAGAGGCTCAGATGTTGATTCGTGAGAGCTTTCATTCGGGACACACAGTGACTCTGAATCCGGATCCGGCTGTGCTGAGAGATCACAACGCTTATGGAAGAACGCACTAATTGTCTTCCTGACTTTGGCATATTCTAAAGACAAAGAATAACAATATAAGAAACTTCTTGATCCACATATTAAACATGTAAAGTGTGGTCACTTTTACTGTGGCTCAGCGATATTATGTGTCCAAAATATGTAGATTTGGCTTACCTTGTATCAGACATTTGTATTTGCAGCTCAGTGTAATGCTGTATTTTAACTGCTCTGTTGATATTTACCTGTTGGGATGTTCTCCTCAGACATTTGAGATGAAGCGCCCTCTACCCTTACCGATCCCACTGCTGCTTCCTGCTACTTTACGTGAGTGGCTCAGAAACAGCTGGGTCACTCTTGGGCTGTAATGAGATCCCAGTCCGAAAGAACTCACTAATGGTCTTCCTCACTTTAACAAAGTCTAAAAAAGAAGAAAAACAATATTTTATTAGAAACACGTTTTACCACACAGTAAACATGGATAATTAAATTGTGGTCACATATACTGTTGCTTGGGTAAAATTATTCCTATGCAGACTTTACTCTATTTTTATTTCATTTCACTTTTTTTTTTTTTTTTAAAATGTTGAATTTCAACTGCACTACTGATATACCTATTGGGATGTCCTCTTCTGAGATTTCAGATAAGGCATCCATGCCACTCTGAACAATCTTACTGCTGCTTCCTGACTCCTCACACAACGACTGAAACAACCGCATCAATCTCAGACTGTGGCAAAATCCCAGTTCGGAAGAACTCACACTGATTGCCTTCCTCACTTTGGCAAATTCTGGAAAAGAACACTTTGTAATTATAAACAGTGTAACCACAGATTAAAAATAACTAATTAACGTGCTGTCACAAAAACAGTACATATTTTTATTTGCGCCTCATTGCAATGTTGCATTTCAGCCGATCTGTTGACATTTACCTGTTGGGATGCTCTCCTCAGAAGTTTCAGGAGAACCGTCAATGTTATCCTGATCAGTCTCACTGACGCTTCCCTCTTCGGAAGGCCCCACTGGATCGATCGGTCCTTCAGACACCAGTGGCACCGACTCTGAGCTGGCATCACTGATATCAACCTCCAGCTGCACGTCTTTCTCCTCAATGAAGACTTCTTCCAGCTGCACGTCTTTCTCCTCAATGAAGACCTCATCCAGTTGCACATGAACTGTGGGACTGAAATGGTCATAGATGGCACTGGTAATATCCGACTCCACATCTTGGTCATCTGATGCCCAGACACTGTCACTGCAGTAGAAGATGCCGTTGACATAAACATCCACAAGCACTTCTCTCAGTTCTGAAGACATGATGACTTCTAGTTTTTTGATTAAGTTTTGATGTCAGATGTAGAGTTATCAAATTGCGTGTGAAACACACTGTGAGTACAGATTTTGACTCTGTAAACTGTATGGACCAACACGCCGAATATAAACTTTTTTGAACGGTCTATATAGTAGACTTTCTGCTCAGAAAATCATCGAAGTGAAGAGATTCTGCAAGTATGTCTAATTACTGCTCTTTTAGCCACGTCACTAGTAGTTCTAATAGTTCCACCGTTGCCATAGAAACAGCAGGGAGTCCTCGACTCGAGTTCGATCGCGATCACGTGGGCGTACGATGGCGATTTGCGGTGTATCGATTTGCAAACAATATTTTCAAATATGCACATGCGCTATTACTTGTATATGTCTACTTAATGCCGAATGTACGTTTCTTGTTTTGTAACAAGGAGATGGGAAAATATTTTCGTCCATGAAATTATAGCCTACCATATTTTTAATTCCAAACGGGCATATTCGAGGAAAAGGTTGAGTAGTGTGCATCACTGTCGGTCTTCTACCGTTTCTCTACTAAAATAGATAATAAATAAAACGTTTCGTTAGTCAACTGACTCTTTCACCGCTAAAACCGATGCTCCACGCTTCTGAATGTAAACCACGCCTTGTTATTTGATTGACGTTAATGAGCCCTGTAGACTCTTCAGTAGCGAACATTTGTGGCTGTAGAGAAAAGAACATGGAACATTTTGTCAGAAAAGGCCTGCGCATATTAGGTTCCCGCCATACCTTTCAGGAGTTGGTAGGCGAAGTTCAGGCCATGGTCATTCTGACACAGTTCATGTGGGCATCCGCGGAGCGTGGGCGGCACAGTGGGAAGTCTCAGTCGTTGGATCTGTGAAGAGAGCTGGGATACCGGCGTCACCAG
Source organism: Puntigrus tetrazona (assembly GCF_018831695.1). Classification (NCBI taxonomy): domain Eukaryota; kingdom Metazoa; phylum Chordata; class Actinopteri; order Cypriniformes; family Cyprinidae; genus Puntigrus; species Puntigrus tetrazona. Next base: position 6,317,915 of record NC_056709.1, read on the forward strand.
GCGCTGAACTGCCCATCCGTGGCCGCCATCTCGGTGTCCTCCGTTCTTCATGTGTAGGACATTTTCTCACGCACAATGACAGTTTGAGTTTGGCTGCTACTTTTGTTCTCAGTCAAAACAAAGAAAGTCATGTGAGTTTTACTGCGCCTTTATGCGCCGCCTGCTGCTCAATTTGAGGAAAAGTTTCAAGACTTCGGTCTGCAAACAATTTTATAATGTTACATTTAGTAATATTAGCAGACGAGTTTTTCCAAAGCAAATCACAAATGAGGACAAAAGAAGCAATCAAAACCGATAAAATATAAGGTTATATAAGTGGTGGGACAAGTCTTGGTTACAGCAGTACCAGAGTAAGTTTTATATAATAAATAAAAAGATAGCAAAAGAATGAAGAATGCTAGTGTTGGAGGGTATTGAAAAAAAATTAAAATAGAATACTGTAATTATATTAACTATATGTGAACATATGTAACCACATTGGCAAATAGTATCCACAGCTCTACTGTTTGTGTAACTACACATGTCACAAAACTCAAGCAAATGTGTAACAGGACATTGATAAAAGCATTTTTTGGTAATGAAAGTACAAATGTGTAAGAGAACTAACGGCACTCTTTGGTAAAGGACGTGTTACACTTTATATTAATTAGACAATTCCTATGGATTTACCATGTAATTACTCTGATGTTACACAGCAGTGGTAAGTTAGGCTTTACATAATTTGTGGTTGGTGTACAGAATGTTACGTGAGTTCCTGAGGAGTTGTACACCGTGTAAGTACACTGTTATTACAGTGCAGCATCAACTCAGATCTAACTTACTTTATATATCCATAAACCTACCTGTATCCACCTTAGATTAAATTGTTCCAATTACGTTTATGCATATTATTGTTACAAAATAATATTCACTGTTGAAGTGAAGTGAAAAAAGCATTGTTACCAATGTTCTGTTGCACATTTTCACTTACACATGCCATTCTGAAGGTTGTTACATGAAGTAGTTACAGAAATATTACAGCTGTAGATGTCTCATGTGTACCTACACGTGTAGTTCCTAGGTGAGTACACAGGTGTAAGGGCCACTTAATATAACGTGTGACCTATTTTTTTAATAAAAGGGGAAAAAACAGAATAGAAATGCAAATGAGTGTTAGAGTCAAGTTGTTTTTAATAAATAAAACTACAACAAGTAGGTAAACTAGAATATGAATAGAAAATGGCAGAGTTTGATGGTAAAATAAAGACGGAAAAGACCTGCATGGATTAAGATTAAGTTAAGATTTCATATCTAACTGGGATGGCACTATGTGTACTCTCGGAATGTAAATTACCGCAATTACGGTAAATTACGATAAAGGTGTGCAGAGCTGGTGGTGTTTTGTTGACAAACATCAATGCCTTAAATTTTGTGTAAGCAGCTATTGGTAAAATTGATGAAGAGTGGCAATGAAATGCATTATTTTCGGCTCATTAAAGTTTAATCTTGCAGCCGGCATTCTGGATGAATTGTACAGAACTCGCTAGAAGACCTGCCAAGAGAACTGCAATAGTCCAGCCTGGACAGAACTAAAGTAGAGGAGTTGAAAAGTATGTCCTTGAAGGAGTTATGGTTGATGTCCCTAGCTCGGTGGTGAAATAGTGATTAAGTGATAGGTTTGTTGAAAACACAATCAGTTCTGTCTCTGCAAGTTTGAGCTAAAGCAGACATCAAGACACGTCAGGCAAGCTCCGATTTGAGCAGCTATTGGCACATCATCAGGACAGAATGACAGTGTTAGGAAATCAACAGAAGGATTCAACTCCGGATATACTATCAGTTTTTTTTAGAAAAAGGCAAACAGTCACTGAGGGAACAGAGCTTGTGCACATGTAGAGTGATGGAAGAAGGACATATGGATGCAAGGGGCAACCAAACAAACCAATGTCGTCAGAGAAGTGGTTCAAGAAATGAGCCCTGAGGCACTCCAGTAGCTAGATGTTGTAACTTGGACCCCTGATCATTTTAAGATACCTTGAAGAACCTATCTGAGAGGTAAGAATGCTAAGATGTCCTTGTTTCTTCACTGAATGAACTGCGTCAAAACGCTAATTAAAATCCACATCTACCCTGTTTCACAGACAAGGGTAATATTCAAGATCAAAACAAGCTTTATAATATGATTCTATGGTTCAGGTCCTGAGAAACAGATTAGCCTACTGGAGTACATTATACAAGAAAATATTGTTTTAGTCTTTGTACTTTACAATTTCACATTTCAGTTTATTAATAAAAAAACATTTTCAAATCAAATGTAAAATTAAAATTTCTGAGTAAAACTATTTTTACACTAAAACTATTTTTTATAACCTTTATATAGGCCTACATTTTAAAGGTGGATATGTTACACTGTGCGTGACACAAATCAATCACTTTTAATATTAAATATCAAGCATGAGACAAATATTAGATGTCTTTTTGTAAGAGTCATATATATATATATATATATATATATATATATATATATATATATATATATATATATATATATATATATATATAATCTAATATAGTATGTGTTTCTATCAACATAATATTTTAATATTTATTTTTTTAAAGTTATTAATTAAATTACCAGTTTCAAAATCAAATTTAAATCATACCTGTAAAGTAAAGTGGCAAATTAAACTTTTCATTATATTTTCACATTTCCTCTTCATATTTTTCTTTGCATATATTTACAGTGGACAGACATGTGTACCTAATAGTAGTCATGCTGTATATAATAAGAATAAATAAACATCCAGGGAGCTTTTATATAAACACAGGACCAAATTAAACACTAAAATAGAAATCAGGAACACCAAAAGAATGCTTCTCAAAATTTTATTAAGTATTAGTATTTAGTCTATGTGCTCTATGTTTTTAGTGGCACTTTGCCACCTGGTTGCCCTGTAGCTGTTGTTTTCGCTGCTCCACGAGTTTCAGCATTGAGAGACATCAGCTGCGTCAGGGGATCTCATGGAGGGCTTGATGTGTCGCACCTTTATAACATGATCGATGGATTCTTCCAACATCATGCCACGGTGGATCATCAGATATGCCAGCAGAAGTGTAGGAGAGTGGCTGATAGCGTCACAGCAGTGAAGTAGCACCTTATCTGTGGAAATAAAAACAAAAACATAGTCAAAAAAGCTGATTTCAAAAACTGATCACTGCAGAACGGTTGATAAAAGATCTCACTTTCTGGGTTCCTCAGGGCCTTGGATGAATTTGGCAGCTGGTGAGAAGTACATGCCCATCTTCAAACCATCTCTGTGTGTTGTAGGCAAGCCATAATATTTGATGTTCATGCCTTTGTAATATTTCTCCCCTGTATTAACCTTCCCATTCAGGTCTTTCTCTTTTGGCATTCCCATCAACACCCTCAGCTTCTTCTTCACTGCTGCAGCATTTAAGATGTGGGTAATTGTCAGAGCTTTTGCTTGAGATGCTTTATTTTGGCCACTAGATGTCCCTATAGAGCCTCATGTCTGCATTTTGTTTCTAATCAGTGCAACTGCTTTCACATGTGCCTTGTTTTAGCCTATGTATTTAAACAGAGGACTTTCTTTGGGTTCTTTGCTTGGATATTGATGTTCCTTAGCCAGTCCTGTTGTGAGTCTGCTCTAGAACGTTTCTTGACAAATCTTTTGTTTCTATGTTAAATTAAGCTTGGTTATTCTCCTGAATGTTGGAGATGTTTTTGCCTTTTTGGACTGATGATTATTATTTTGACCTTCTCTAAGAAAAGGGATTTTTGTTTTTGTAAACTAGAATATGAATAGAAAATGGCAGAGTTTGATGGTAAAATAAAGACGGAAAAGACCTGCATGGATTAAGATTAAGTTAAGATTTCATATCTAACTGGGATGGCACTATGTGTACTCTCGGAATGTAAATTACATAATTACGGTAAATTACGATAAAGGTGTGCAGAGCTGGTGGTGTTTTTGTTGACAAACATCAATGCCTTAAATTTTGTGTAAGCAGCTATTGGTAAAATTGATGAAGAGTGGCAATGAAATGCATTATTTTCGGCTCATTAAAGTTTAATCTTGCAGCCGGCATTCTGGATGAATTGTACAGAACTAAGCTAGAAGACCTGCCAAGAGAGAGAGAACTGCAATAGTCCAGCCTGGACAGAACTAAAGTAGAGGAGTTGAAAAGTATGTCCTTGAAGGAGTTATGGTTGATGTCCCTAGCTCGGTGGTGAAATAGTGATTAAGTGATAGGTTTGTTGAAAACACAATCAGTTCTGTCTCTGCAAGTTTGAGCTAAAGCAGACATCAAGACACGTCAGGCAAGCTCCGATTTGAGCAGCTATTGGCACATCATCAGGACAGAATGACAGTGTTAGGAAATCAACAGAAGGATTCAACTCGGATATACTATCAGTTTTTTTAGAAAAAGGCAAACAGTCACTGAGGGAACAGAGCTTGTGCACATGTAGAGTGATGGAAGAAGGACATATGGATGCAAGGGCAAACCAAACAAACCAATGTCGTCAGAGAAGTGGTTCAAGAAATGAGCCCTGAAGCTGAGGGTGTTGATGGAAATGCCAAAAGAGAAAGACCTGAATGGGAAGGTTAATACAGGGGAGAAATATTACAAAGGCATGAACATGATTTTTTGTTCCCATTGCCTTTTTTCTCATTAAACTTGGCTGAGTTAATCCAAGAACGCGTCTCACTATTGGGTTCAACTGTCTTCTGTGGCTCAGAGGTAGAACATAAGACTCTCCTGCCAGAGACCCGGGTTCTAGTCCCAGTCCTGACAGAATATCAAGCCACTATGAACCCAGAGACGCCTAAACCTGAAGAACTCCTTGCCACAGTGGCTCAGCATGAGGCCTCAGTCCAACGGCATGAATCAGTGTTGCTGCAGCAGGAGACCTTGATGGTTAAACACTCACAAGTGCTATCTGATCTCATGACCTCTGTTCGCCAGATCTTTGACCGCTTGCCTTCTACCTCAGCGACGGCGTCTACTTCAGCTGCCCCTGTACCCCTCTGGATTCTCGAGTGCCCACTCCCTTACTGAACCTCGCCTACCTCCACCACAACGTTTCTCAGGTGATCCCAGTGCATGTGATGGTTTCCTGACTCAGTGCTCTCTCTCATTTGAATTGCAACCATCTTCCTTCCCCTCAGATCGGGCCAAGATCGCATATGTTATCACCCTCCTTTTCGGGCAAGGCTCTTTCGTGGGCAACAGCAGTCTGGAAGGCCCAGACACCTTTCTGTTCTAGTTATTCGGCATTTGAAAAGGAGTTCAAGCGGGTCTTTGACCACCCCCTCAGTGGCCGCAAGCCTCTAAGAAACTTCTCACTCTTCGACAAGGTAATGGCAGTGCAGCTGATTATGCCATTCAGTTTCGGACAGTTGCTGCAGGGAGCGGCTGGAATGATGAGGCCCTAATGGTGTGTTTCCTGAATGGTTTGTCAGAGGCAATCAAGGATGATCTGGCTACCAGAGAACCTGCTCACGATCTTGAGACTCTTATGGATCAAGCAGTTAGGTTGGATAATCGTCTGAGGAAAGGAGCCTGAACCGCCCACCTGGTTACACATTCTCTGCTAGTCCATCTTTGCCTCAAATGTTACCCCAAGATTCCTCGGAACCCATGCAATTGGGTAGGACTAGGCTTTCCCAACAGAACGAGATCGTCGTATGAGAGATCGCTGTTGCCTCTATTGTGGTTTACAAGGTCATTTTCGCTCCACCTGCCCTGAGCTTTCGGGAAACTCCCCGTCCCGTACAGGCAAGGAAGGACTGTAACGGGAGTTACCCACACGACTTCACCTTCCAACTCTGGATTGCTCCTTCCCATCACTCTCACATTTGGAGACCAGAAACACCAACTCCAAGCTTTGATTGATTCAGGAGCTGCTGGGAATTTCATAGATATTTCCCTTGCCAAGAGTCTCCAGATCCCTAATTATTCCCTTCCTGCCCCTCTAACCGTCACAGCCCTGGATGGAAGACCGTTAGCTCCAGGGAAAGTAACTCACCTCACCTCACTGCTTGGTCTTATCGTTTACCAGCACCAAGAGAGAGTGTGCTTTCACCTCATACAGTCTCCAGAGTTTCCTGTTATCCTCGGTCACCCCTGGCTCCTCCAGCACAATCCACACTTTGACTGGTCCACTGGCGCAGTCCTCAGTTGGGGTCCCACCTGTCAGACTACCTGCTTAGCCCAGAACTCCCTTGACCTATTCTCGAGTCTCAAGAGCCCCTAGATCTGTCTCAAGTACCTGCCCAGTACCATCACCTCAAAGCAGTATTCAGCAAGAGGAAGGCCACCTCCTTACCACCTCATCGCCCCTATGACTGCGCCATTGAGCTACTCCCAGGAACCTGTCCTCCCAGAGGTCGCATATTCTCTTTATCTCCCCCCGAACGAACTGCTATGGATCAATATATTAACGAAGCCCTTGCAGCTGGTATCATCCGACCATCCACTTCCCCTGCCGGAGCTGGGTTTTCTTCGTTGGGAAGAAGGATGGTGGACTTCGCCATGTATTGATTACAGGGTCTTAACAAGATAACTATTCAAACCGCTACACTTGCCACTAATGGTTACTGCCTTCGAAATACTGCAAGAAGCTTCCATCTTCACTAAGCTTGACTTGCGCAATGCCTATCATCTTGTGCGCATCAGACAAGGAGATGAATGGAAGACCGCATTCAACACGCCCACGGGCACTATGAGTATTTAGTTATGCCCTTTGGTCTCACTAATGCCCCTGCAGTGTTTCAAGCTCTTATCAATGATGTTCTCCGCGACATGCTCAACCAGTTTGTGTTTGTTTATTTAGATGATATCCTCATCTTCTCGAGTTCCCCCAAGAGCATGTAAGACATGTGAGTAAGGTCCTCAGGCGGCTTCTTGATAACAATCTTTATGTTAAACCGGAGAAGTGCGCATTCCACGTGACCAGCGCACTTCCTGGGGTTCATCATCAAGCCTGGAGAGGTACAAATGGATCCTCAAAGGTTCAAGCTGTCGTGGACTGGCCCTCCCCTCATCAGTAAAAGAGGTACAGCGTTTCCTTGGCTTTGCCAATTTTTATCATTAAGTTCATTCAGAACTTCAGTACTGTGGCGGCTCCTTTGTCTGCCCTAACCAAGGGAACACAACCGGTTTTCGCTGGGGATCTGAAGCCGAGTTGGCGTTTGGGAAATTAAAGAGCCATTTTACCTCTGCACCTATTCTCATTCTCCTAACCCAGATAAACCCTTTATTGTGGAAGTCGATGCTTCAGATGTAGGAGTTGGAGCAGTGTTGTCCCAAAGGGAGGAGGACAACAAGCTGCATCCTTGTGCATTCCTTTCCCACCGCCTTACGTCGACTGAGAGGAACTATCATGTAGGGATCGGGAGTTACTGGCTGTTAAGCTAGCGCTGGAAGAGTGGAGGCATTGGCTTGAGGGGGCTAAACACCCATTCCAAGTACTCACCGACCACAAAAATCTGGAGTATATTCAGCAGGCAAAACGACTCAATCCCGCCAGGCACGCTGGTCCTTATTTTTCAACAGATTCCAATTCATCTTATCCTACCGTCCAGGTTCTAAGAACCTTAAACCTGATGCGCTGTCCTGAGTATATGTAAAATCCCTCAGGAGGATTCTATTGCGTCAATAATCCCCAGTTCCAGGATAATTGCTCCTATCAGGTGGGATTTGGAAAAAGCGGTAAAACAAGCCCAAGCCCAAGAACCTGACCCAGGTGGTGGGCCAACTCGCTGTATGTTTGTCCCCAAAGCTGCCCGCTCCCAGGTCCTCCAGTGGGGACACTCCTCCGTCTCACGTGCCATCCTGGCACTTCCCGTACTCTCGAATTTCTCCTGAGACGGTTTTGGTGGCCAACTATCAAGGAGGATGTGACTGCATTTGTAAATGCCTGTCCCACATGCAACCAAAGTAAGGTGTCTCACCAGTCTCCTCAGGGGCTATTGCACCCCCTCACCATACCTCATAGACCTTGGTCTCATCTTTCCATAGACTTCATCACCGGACTTCCTCTATCAAAAGGCAACACCACTATTATGGTCATAGTTGATAGGTTCTCCAAGGCGGCCCGATTTGTCCCTCTGCCTAAACTACCTACTGCAAAAGAGACTGCCGAACTAATTATAAACCATGTCTTTCGGTCTTTGGCATTCCACAAGACATTGTCTCTGACCGGGACCCCAATTTTCTTCCAGATTCTGGCGGGCATTTTGTCAGTCTCTGGGGGCTACAGTGAGTCTTTCCTCTGGGTTTCATCCAGAGTCCAATGGGCAAACTGAGAGAATTAACCAAGATCTTGAGACTACACTGAGGTGTATGGCAGCTAACAACCCATCCTCCTGGTCTTCCTTCATTATGTGGGCTGAATATGCACACAATACCCTCCGCTCCTCTGCTACAGGCATGTCCCTTTTGAGTGCCAGTTTGGGTACACCTTCACTATTCCCTGAGCAGGAGGTGGAGGTTGCAGTTCCTTCTGCCCAACAATTTGCTAAACGCTGCCGCCAGACATGGAAAAAGGCCCGAGCTAAGCTCCTTAAGGTTTGTCAACAGTACCAGCACCAGGCTAATCGCAGACGCAGACCTGCCCCAATCTGCGCCCGGGTCAAAGAGTTTGGCTCTCCACAAAGAACATTCCCTTACGGCTAGAGTCCGTAAACTTTCCCAGAGGTTCATTGGCCCCTTCAAGATTGCCAGGAAAGTTAATCCAGTGACTTATCGTTTATACTTGCCTAAATCTTTAAAGATTAATCCGACCTTTCATGTCTCTCTGTTAAAGCCTGTTTTGTCATCTCCTTTTCTTGCCACAGGTAAACCTCCCTCTCCTCGTATCATTGGTGGTCAGCCAGCTTACACAGTCCACAGAATACTGGGCGTCCGTCAGTGTACGTGGGTCCCGGCAGTATCTTGTGGACTGGGAAGGCTATGGTCCTGAGGAGCGCTCCTGGGTTCCTGCCAAAGACATCTTGGACCCAAATCTAATTCGAGAATTTCATGCTCATAAGCCCAGTCATCCTGGATGGAACGCCAGGAGTCGTTCCTAGAGGAGGGGTCCTGTCAGAGCTTTTGCTTGAGATGCTTTATTTTGGCCACTAGATGTCCCTATAGAGCCTCATGTCTGCATTTCGTTTCTAATCAGTGCAACTGCTTTCACATGTGCCTTGTTTTAGCCTATGTATTTAAACAGAGGACTTTCTTTGGAGTTCTTTGCTTGGATATTGATGTTCCTTAGCCAGTCCTGTTGTGAGTCTGCTCTAGAACGTTTCTTGACAAATCTTTTGTTTCTATGTTAAATTAAGCTTGGTTATTCTCCCTGAATGTTGGAGATGTTTTTGCTTTTTTGGACTGATGATTATTATTTTTGACCTTCTCTAAGAAAAGGGATTTTTTTGTTCCCATTGCCTTTTTTCTCATTAAACTTGGCTGAGTTAATCCAAGAACGCGTCTCACTATTGGGTTCAACTGTCTTCTGTGGCTCAGAGGTAGAACATAAGACTCTCCTGCCAGAGACCCGGGTTGTAGTCCCAGTCCTGACAGGTAATACCCATCTCCTTGAGTTTGCTTCGGTCTCTTGCTGTTTCTCTGAACAAGAACACAACAATCTAGATTAGTCTTTCAGTAAAGAGGACTTACATTTTAAAAACAGAATTGTGTTTAACTCCATGCTCCTGCATTACATTATTGCTTCATCACATATTAATCTATAAGTTGCAGACTTACTCATTCCCCAAGAAGATGTTGGGCCAGACCTCAGTGACAGGCGTCTCGGACAGTTTACCTTCCTCCAAAAGAGTTTTCAATTGGGAAATGTTTAGAGGAATATAGTTCTCTAAGACTGAATGCTCTGTCGCTTGAGGTTCTTGTTTGGGAACGCTTGCTTCTGGGATACACAGAGGCTCTGGCAGAGCTGGATCCTTCTGAGGCTGTGCTGAGATCCCAAAGAGCTTTTGGAAGAACTGACTAATTTTGTTGATCTTCCTAACTTTGACATATTCTGAAAAAGAAGATAACAATATGAAATTAGAACACAAATAATTTGTCTGACTTGCATGTAATTGAAATGTTGCAACTCAAACGCTCTGTTGACATTCACCTGTTGGGATGTACTCCTCGGGGTTTCAGGAGAAGCATCATTGCCACCCCTGATCATTCCCGCTGCTGCTCCTGACACTTCTGCTGAAGGCCCTTCTGGATCAGTCAGGTGTTCAGGCACCAGAACTGGGCTCCTCGGCTCGAGATGGCAACGCTGAAGTCAACCACCAAACCTTCTGAGCATGCAGGTTCCAGTTCAGAGCTGCTCACAATGGACCATTCCTCAAGATCAAAATGATCTGGTTCATGTTCCAGAGGCTCAGATGTTGATTCGTGAGAGCTTTCATTCGGGACACACAGTGACTCTGAATCCGGATCCGGCTGTGCTGAGAGATCACAACGCTTATGGAAGAACACACTAATTGTCTTCCTGACTTTGGCATATTCTAAAAGACAAAGAATAACAATATAAGAAACTTCTTCGATCCACATATTAAACATGTAAAGTGTGGTCACTTTTACTGTGGCTCAGCGATATTATGTGTCCAAAAATATGTAGATTTGGCTTACCTTGTATCAGACATTTGTATTTGCAGCTCAGTGTAATGCTGTATTTTAACTGCTCTGTTGATATTTACCTGTTGGGATGTTCTCCTCAGACATTTGAGATGAAGCACCCACTCTACCCTTACCGATCCCACTGCTGCTTCCTGCTACTTTACGTAGTGGCTCAGAAACAGCTGGGTCACTCTTGGGCTGTAATGAGATCCCAGTCCGGAAGAACTCACTAATGGTCTTCCTCACTTTAACAAAGTCTAAAAAGAAGAAAAACAATATTTTATTAGAAACACGTTTTACCACACAGTAAACATGGATAATTAAATTGTGGTCACATATACTGTTGCTTGGGTAAAAAATATTCCCTATGCAGACTTTACCTATTTTTATTTTATTTCACTTTTTTTTTTTTTTTTTTACAAAATGTTGAATTTCAACTGCACTACTGATATACCTATTGGGATGTCCTCTTCTGAGATTTCAGATAAGGCATCCATGCCACTCTGAACAATCTTACTGCTGCTTCCTGGCTCCTCACACAACCACTGAAACAACCGCATCAATCTCAGACTGTGGCAAAATCCCAGTTCGGAAGAACTCACTGATTGCCTTCCTCACTTTGGCAAATTCTGGAAAAGAACACTTTGTAATTATAAACAGTGTAACCACAGATTAAAAATAACTAATTAACGTGCTGTCACAAAAACAGTACATATTTTTATTTGCGCCTCATTGCAATGTTGCATTTCAGCCGATCTGTTGACATTTACCTGTTGGGATGCTCTCCTCAGAAGTTTCAGGAGAACCGTCCATGTTATCCTGATCAGTCTCACTGACGCTTCCCTCTTCGGAAGGCCCCACTGGATCGATCGGTCCTTCAGACACCAGTGGCACCGACTCTGAGCTGGCATCACTGATATCAACCTCCAGCTGCACGCCTTTCTCCTCAATGAAGACTTCTTCCAGCTGCACGTCTTTCTCCTCAATGAAGACCTCATCCAGTTGCACATGAACTGTGGGACTGAAATGGTTATAGATGGCACTGGTAATATCCGACTCCACATCTTGGTCATCTGATGCCCAGACACTGTCACTGCAGTAGAAGATGCCGTTGACATAAACATCCACAAGCACTTCTCTCAGTTCTGAAGACATGATGACTTCTAGTTTTTTGATTAAGTTTTGATGTCAGATGTAGAGTTATCAAATTGCGTGTGAAACACACTGTGAGTACAGATTTTGACTCTGTAAACTGTATGGACCAACACGCCGAATATAAACTTTTTGAACGGTCTATATAGTAGACTTTCTGCTCAGAAAACCATCGAAGTGAAGAGATTCTGCAAGTATGTCTAATTACTGCTCTTTTAGCCACGTCACTAGTAGTTCTAATAGTTCCACCGTTGCCATAGAAACAGCAGGGAGTCCTCGACTGATTTCGATCGCAGATCACGTGGGCGCGTACGATGGCGATTTGCCGGTGTATCGATTTGCAAACAATATTTTCAAATATGCACATGCGCTATTACTTGTATATGTCTACTTAATGCCGAATGTACGTTTCTTGTTTTGTAACAAGGAGATGGGAAAATATTTTCACATGAAATTATAGCCTACCATATTTTTTTAATTCCAAACGGGCATATTCGAGGAAAAGGTTGAGTAGTGTGCATCACTGTCGGTCTTCTACCGTTTCTCTACTAAAATAGATAATAAATAAAACGTTTTCGTTACTCAACTGACTCTTTCACCGCTAAAACCGATGCTCCACGCTTCTGAATGTAAACCACGCCTTGTTATTTGATTGACGTTAATGAGCCCTGTAGACTCTTCAGTAGCGAACATTTGTGGCTGTAGAGAAAAGAACATGGAACATTTTGTCAGAAAAGGCCTGCGCATATTAGGTTCCCCGCCATACCTTTCAGGAGTTGGTAGGCGAAGTTCAGGCCATGGTCATTCTGACACAGTTCATGTGGGCATCCGTGGAGCGGGCGGCACAGTGGGAAGTCTCAGTCGTTGGATCTGTGAAGAGAGCTGGGATACCGGCGTCACCAGACGCTGAACTGCCCATCCGGTGGCCACCATCTCGGTGTCCTCCGTTCTTCATGTGTAGGACATTTTCCCTCACGCACAATGACAGTTTGAGTTTGGCTGCTACTTTGTTCTCAGTCAAAACAAAGAAAGTCATGTGGAGTTTTACTCGCGCCTTTGCGCGCCTGCTGCTCAATTTGAGGAAAAGTTTCAAGACTTCGGTCTGCAAACAATTTTATAATGTTACATTTAGTAATATTAGCAGACGAGTTTTTCCAAAGCAAATCACAAATGAGGACAAAAGAAGCAATCAAAACCGATAAATTTTAAGGTTATATAAGTGGTGGGACAAGTCTTGGTTACAGCAGTACCGAGTAAGTTTTTATATAATAAATAAAAAAGATAGCAAAGAATGAAGAATGCTAGTGTTGGAGGGTATTGAAAAAATTAAAATAGAATACTTTAATTATATTAACTATATGTGAACATATGTAACCACATTGGCAAATAGTATCCACAGCTCTACTGTTTGTGTAACTACACATGTCACAAAACTCAAGCAAATGTGTAACAGGACATTGATAAAAGCATTTTTTGGTAATGAAAGTACAAATGTGTAAGAGAACTAACGGCACTCTTTGGTAAAGGACGTGTTACACTTTATATTAATTAGACAATTCCTATGGATTTACCATGTAATTACTCTGATGTTACACAGCAGTGGTAAGTTAGGCTTTACATAATTTGTGGTTGGTGTACAGAATGTTACGTGAGTTCCTGAGGAGTTGTACACCGTGTAAGTACACTGTTATTACAGTGCAGCATCAACTCCAGATCTAACTTACTTTATATATCTGTAACCCACTAGAATATAATTCTGGAGTGTTGTGGGTTGACGTTTCTTCATTTAGAGTTTGTTTCATTCAGTCTCATTCAGAACTGAAATATTAATGAGTCTAACATTTGTTTATACTGAGTCACAAAATATGAGTGCTTGTGTCTTTAAGAATGCCAGGTTTGGTATTAACATTGATTGGGGTGCACAGGTGAAGAAACTTGCTTTTGCCCTACATGTTAGGATGAATTTTATTTTCATTGGGTAGTATGTGTTAAGTCCCGCCCTCTCGGGTAAAATAAGGGATGTGAGTGGTTAATGAGGGAGAGAAGAGATGTGCCGCAAAATATAGAACTGATCGGAGAGATTTGAGCTGAAAATACTGGAGGAAATACAGTAAATTAATTGATAAATCATCCAATTAATACTTTTAAGTGTATATAGTGCGTGTGTATACACAAGTTATTTACGTTATTGTGTTGTTTATGTTCGTATATTCCATGTTCGTTTTTTCATTACGGCGGTCACGTCATTCCACTCGCTTTTGAGGGCTGAGACAGACGGTGTTTAAAGCGCGTTTTTTGATAATAACTTTGAAACGAGGACAGAAGGACTGAGATTTTGGACGTTTCGTCGTGTAATTGTCCCGAAGGAAACCAGATAGCGCTCCAGATCACCGCGAGGTCTGGGGTTCCTCTGGCTGCGTTGGAGTGTGACCCACATCGGCCACCGGGGACGGCGCAGTACGAGGATCTGCAGGAGGCCTACCAGGGAGTTTCCGCGATCGTACCACAGTTCAAAAAGGAATCCAGGTACACTGATTTTCATTTGTTTGCTGCTCAAGAGAGAGTGAAGAGGCCAGTTTTTCTGTTTCCACGGCCACTACATTACCCAGCGACGATTCAGGCCTGCTTCGGTGTGGGTTATAAGAGTGTGTGTGTGTGCGTGTGGGCCCACGGTGTTTATTATCAATTCATACAAAGTTATTCAGCGCGCTTTAGGTTTGTGAGTATTCATAGTGTTATTTTTACACAAAAATCACATTGCAGTATACATTTTATTACTAGTGGGTTGATTATCTCAGTTAACTCAAAGTGTATTTGATACGGAGCTCACTTCCCTTATCCAGTCATTTGTGACATTTCCCTTTCTGGGGGTAACTTTGTATCCAATTTGAGATCATCTTGGTGGTGTGAATACCACTTGATAGTATTATAGTATTACTGTTTAATTCTACTTGAAAGTTAATCTATTTCTAACTCTTTCAATTTACTGGAATTAAATTCTGTTTATTTTCTACTACTTCAAGTGTTTTATTTATTCTAAAGGGTTTATTCTTGATCAGTCAAACTGTGAGTATATATTTTATTCTGATTAACTGTCTAAAAGAAAAGTATATAGTTCAGTGACATCAGAGGGGCCTTTTTAATACACCATCTCTTAGGCATTAGTTTATTGAACCTGGTGCTGCTCCTTACTAAGCCATTATAAAAGGAGGTAGGGGGCGCTACATAAATTGGGGCCTCGTCCGGGATCCCCTCTGGTAAGTCACTGAAGAATTCCTGAAAGAAAAAGACAGGTCAGACCAGCCAAGCTCAAGCACATCTTGCCACCTCATTTTAAGTAACTCGAGAAGTGAATAAACAGTCATCATGGCTCTGAGAAAAGACCCCTACCTGCAAGCAGAGTTAATCAGCTGGTGCAAAGATGTTGGTGTTGATGAGGGTCATGCTTTAATGTTGATTAATGTACCTGTACACACAGAAGTGGCTAAGATGGAAGAGACTTTGGAAACCATAAAAGCCCTAGGAAGAGTTCGTGTCAGAGACACAAGAGAAGGACCTACCTCACGATTTGTCTTTGCGTTGTGTGAGTGCAGACAAGCCATTGACACCACACACCTACCTCCAGAAGTGTCACCTGGAGAAAATAAAGAGCCATGGACCATCACAGCAGTCCAACCAAGAGAATCCGTACCTGACACTGCCTCTGGAGATTTTACTGAGAAACTTGCTAAGTTCCTGATGAAAGAAGGTAAATCACTCAGTGACGTACAAACTTTGTTTACTCCCGCAGCACAACTGACAGTTCCCTGAGTCCATCATACGTGCCATGGGTGAGGTCCTGGAAAAGACTGTAAAGCAACCCAGTGATGCCAATGCATACCGACGCCTGCACACGTTTTCAGCCATAGTTCCTACCCCCAGGAGAGGAGAATATGGAAACCTGGATTGAACAAGCAAGGCTTATGATAACGGAGTGAGTGCTCTGAAAAGAAAAACGACGCATTGAATTGTAGAAAGCCTGAAGGGACCTGCTCTGGAGATCATAAGAGCTGTCCGGTTTTCAGATCCTGAGGCGAGTGCCCTGCAGTACTTGAAAGCATTAGAGAGCACATTCGGCACCTCCGAGTCTGGTGAGGACTTGTATTTCAAGTTTCGTCTCATGCGTCAGAACACTGGAGAGACCCTCTCTGAATTCCTGCGAAGGATAGAAAAGATGCTCAACAAAGTTGTAGAACGTGGTGGATTAACTCCAGGACTAGTGGATAAAGTACGAATTGAACAGTTAGTTCGAGGGGCCGTGAATTCCGACATGATGTTGCTCCAGCTACGGCTAAGAGAAAGAAAAATCACCCACCTTCTTTTCTTAGTCTACTGAAGGAGATACGGGAGGCAGAGGAGAGTGAGGCATCTCGCCACAGGATGTCTGTTAAAGCCAAAGCTATACATTTTCATGAAGAAGAGAGAACCCGCACTCTGTCATCCAAGAACTCAAGGCTGAGATTCAAGAGTTAAGAACACAGATATGTGGAGGTGAGTCCAAAACAGTGTCTACTTCATCCCTTGTAATTAAACCAAAAGAAAAACAGATAAAGAATGAAACAACTGACAATGCTAAAGTCCAAGAGTTAAGAAAACAGATCGAAAATTTGCAGCAGCAGTTGACCATTATGAGTGTTAGCTCTACTCACCTCTCACATCAAGTTCCCGAGAGGCAGCCAAAACCTTCCACTTCGTACATGTCCCTGAAAGGCAAAGTAACAAGAACAAGAGATGATTATTTCTGCTACAGATGTGGGGAGGACGGACATACTGCGACAAAATGTCAAGCTCCACCAAATTCTGATCAAGTAATTCAAAAGCTCATTCGCTTCTCTGCACAAGCAAAGAGTGAGAAGTATGAGACTAGCGACAACCGCAGAAAAGCCCAGAACCAAGCCTGTTTCTCCAAAAAGAGTCAGACAGACATCAGTGAGTCCAGCAGTCTTCCCAAAGGCCTAGTTGGACCGGCATCTACTGTGGAAGTGAAGCTTAATGGACATGTATGTCAAGCCCTGTTAGATACCGGATCACAGGTGACGATCGTGTTTGACAGCTGGTTTTCCAGGAATCTCGCTGATGTGCCCATTCACCCCCTGACTGGATTGTCAATATGGGGCCTCAGCTCATCCAATTACCCATACAAGGGGTATATAGTTGTCGATGTCACTTTCCCTGTTTCTGTAACTGGAGTGGAAGAGTCACTGTCCATTCTGGCCCTCGTATGCCCTGATCCTCAAGGTCCTCCCCAAGTGCCAGTTATAATTGGTACTAATGCCAGTTTCTTCAAACGTCTCACAGCTTTCAGTCATGATACTGAAGGATCTAGTGCTGCACATGTTTTGAGAATCCAAAGCAAACACCCTGCAATCCATCTGACTCGGAAGCAAGAGACGAAAACTCCTCTTGACAAGCCCGAAGGAAAGGTTTGTTGGACAGGACCTGGTAACTGTGTAGTTCCATCACGGGGAGAAGTATGTGCTCTCTGTAAAATGGTGACTGAAAAGCCTCTGGGAAAAGAGATCTTTGTGGTAGATTCCCTGAGGAAGACAGTCTTCCAGCTGGAACATTCATAACTCCTTTAGTACTTCCATCTTCAGCAGTAGATGGTAAAAATATCCAGGTCCTGATTCATAATGAAACATCTAAGGATATTTCTATCCTGCAGGAACTGTAGTCGCCATGTGTATCCCACTGACACGCTCACAGTGCCTTCCAATGCCACAACAGCTCCAAACAAATAGACCCAATGTTGTTTGATTTCGCGAGTCATCTATTCCTGAGGCCTGGGAACATAGACTGCGTCAGAAGTTGTCTGAAAGAGGGGATGTGTTCTCCACCAGTGAGTGGGACGTTGGGTTAGCCTGCGTGTCGAGCATCACATCAGACTGCGAGACAACAAACCATTCAGAGAGCGCTCTAGGCGCATTGCACCTGCGGACATTGAGGATGTCCGCCGCCACATTAAAGAACTGTTAGCAGCAGGAATCATCAAGGAGTCCAGGAGTCCTTATGCATCGCCATAGTAGTTGCCCGCAAGAAGAGTGGGGCAATCAGGATGTGCATTGACTACCGCACTCTAAACACTCGTACAGTCCCTGATCAGTACACTACGCCGCGCATTGATGATGCCCTGGACTGTTTGGCGGGTAGTAAGTGGTTCTCCGTGCTGGACCTCCGCAGCGGATATTATCAAATAGCCATGGCGGACGAAGATAAAGAGAAGACAGCATTTATATGCCCTCTTGGTTTCTTTCAGTTTGAACGGATGCCGCAAGGATTACTGGAGCTCCAGCCACATTCCAGCGGCTAATGGAGAAAGCCGTTGGTGACATGCACCTCCTCCAGGTAATAGTCTACCTCGATGACATCATCGTATTCGGACGCACACCAGAAGAGCACGAAGAGGCTATTAAAAGTCCTGGACCGTCTGCAGGAGTGTGGCCTGAAAGTCTCGATTGACAAGTGTCAGTTTTGCCAGTCACAAGTTCGTTATGTGGGCCACATTGTGTCAGATGCTGGAGTATCACCAGACCCAGCCAAGATTGAAGCCATAACATGCTGGAAAATGCCCACTGACCTAAAGTCACTGAGATCTTTCCTGGGGTTTTGTGGGTTTTATCGGCGCTTCATAAAGGGTTATTCAGCCATTGTGAGGCCATTGACTGAACTCACCAAAGGGTATCCACCAACATCTGGTCACAAGAAGAAGGAAAAGGATGGAACGAAGTACTTCAAGGAATCCGAACCCTTTGGAAAGCGCTGGGATGACACGTACCACAGCTTTTAACAAAATCATCCACTGCCTCACACATGCCCCTGTGCTCGCTTTCGCGAGACCCCTCCAAGCCTTACGCATTACACGTGGATGCCAGCATGAACGGTGTAGGAGCTGTCCTGAATCAGGAACATCCTGAAGGGCTCAGGCCAGTAAGGCAAGGCAAGGCAAGTTTATTTATATAGCACATTTCATACACAATGGTAATTCAAAGTGCTTTACAAAAGAGGAAATAAAATAATTACAAGGTTTAAATAACAATAAAAGAAATTAAAATAAAATAAAACACTGATTTAAGATAAATTGAATTTAAAGCAAAAAGAGATTAAAACAGTTTAAATAAAAGAAGCAAAGTAGCACAGTTCGACGCAGCACAGTGCTCATTCTGTAAATGCACAACTAAACAGATGAGTTTTGAGTCTGGATTTAAAAGTGACTAATGTTTCAGCACATCTGATCTCTTCAGGAAGCTGGTTCCAGATGCGAGCAGCATAATAACTAAAAGCAGATTCTCCTTGTTTGGTGTGAACCTTTGGTATTTCTAACTGACTTGATCCTAGTGATCTGAGTGGCCTGTTAGGTGTATAAATAGTGATCATATCTGCAATGTATTTAGGTCCTAGTCCATTGAGTGATTTATAAACGAGTAAAAGTGCTTTAAAATCAATTCTAAATGTCACTGGAAGCCAGTGTAAGGACCTGAGGACTGGTGTGATGTGCTCTGATTTTCTGGTTATAGTAGTAGCCTATGCAAGCAGGAAGCTGAGCGACTCAGAGGACGTTACCCAGTTCATCAGCTGGAGTTTTTGGCGCTGAAGTGGGCGGTGGTGGACAAGTTCCACGATTATCTATACGGAGCCCAGTTCACGGTAATGACAGACAACAATCCACTGACTTATGTGTTGTCTAGTGCTAAACTGAACGCCACGGGTCATCGCTGGTTAGCTGCTTTGGCTACCTATAATTTTAGTTTAAAGTATAAACCTGGGCGCCATAACATTGATGCAGATATCCTTTCTCGTTACCCCCTGGGAACCAACCGAGTCTGAATGGAAGGAAATACCCAATTCGGCAGTAAGAGCCATCTGCCAGTTAACAGTTGTTTCAGAGAGTGACGAGTCATCATTCAGACTGGTGGATCATTTATGTGTCCTCCTCAGAGTATTCCAGAGGCATTTGCTTGTCCCACAGCATTGAGTCTGGGTCATATGAAACAACTGACCAATGAAGAGTTAAGGAAAGCGCAAGAGGAGGATCCTGTAATCCGTGAAGTGAAGTACGAAGTAGAGTCAGGGAAAATACTTACCGTTGCTAAGAGTTCCAATGCCACCGTTACTCTGCTACAGCGTCAAGGGCCTAAGTTGATGATCCAGAACCAGCTTCTACACCGCGTCACTAAAAGTTCCTGTGGGAGAGAAAAGAAACAACTTGTCTTACCTGAAAAGTACTGGTCCCAAGTTCTGCGGTCCTTGCATGATGATTCAGGCCATTTAGGAGTAGAGAAAACAACCGAACTCCTGAGAGATCGATTCTATTGGCCCCAATGTCCACCTACATAGAGCAGTATGTTAAGAATTGTGGACGTTGTGTAACCAGAAAGACGATATCCAAGAAAGTTGCACCACTGCACCACCTGACCAGCTGTGGGCCATTCGATCTAGTATGCATTGACTTCTTGTCTATCGAGCCCGACTCAAAGGGTCTCAGTAACGTTCTCATTATAACTGATCATTTCACACGCTATGCCCAAGCATTTGTAGCTAAAGACCAAAAAGCTCTAACTGTTGCCAAGATATTGTGTGACAAATTCTTCATTCACTATGGCTTACCTTCCCGGATTCACTCCGATCAGGAAGAGATTTTGAGAGCGGTCTCATAAAAGAGAGCTCCTGAGTATGCTGGGAATCAGAAAATCTAGGACGTCTCCCTATCATCCACAAGGGGACCCCCAGCCTGAGAGATTCAACAGAACACTACTTTCCATGCTTGGTACCCTGAATCCTGTAGAGAAAAGCAGATGGAGTCAACACATTAACAGTTTAGTACACGCTTACAACTGTACTAAGAACGAAGCAACTGGTTACTCACCGTACTATCTTATGTTCGGAGAGAAGCTCGCTTGCCGGTGGATGTGTGTTTTGGGACTTCACCTGATGGAAAAGGAGTTGGTAGCCATCGACAGTATGTCGAAAGAATGAAAACAGAGTTACAGAAAGCGTATCAATTAGCAACGGAATCTTCCCAGAAAAGTCAACAGAAAAACAAACGGTTGTACGACAAGCAAGTAAAACACCAGACCTTAGCTGTCGGAGATCGTGTGTTGATACTGAAATCTGGCCTTGACAGGAAAGAACAAACTTGGTGACAAGTGGAATTCCATTCCCTACCTGGTGGTGGAAAAGTTAAAAACTTACCTGTGTATCGCCTGAAACCTGAATCCGGTATGGGGAGTATGAGAATGTTACACCGAGACCATATCTTACCTGTTGGGGATGAAGTGAGGTTGTCCATTCCTGAAGACCCAAGAAAAGTTTCTGCGCCGCCAGAGACCAGGACAGGACCTGTGGAAAGAAAACAAAAGAAAGAGTTAAGAGGGAGGAGTGTGACACAAAGAGAATATGCACCCAGAACCGAGTCTGAAAGTGACGAGGATGATCTGTGGTATTACTACTCAAACAGGGTAGAGAGACAACCCAGACCAGAGAGTGATGCACAAGATGGATCTGCGGTGGAGGACACGGGTTTACCTTGGAGGTGAATTGATGGACCTCATACAGAAGCTGCTGAGTTGATGTTCACTGAAGAGGTCCGTGGAGAACAACCAGATCAGAGTCCAGAAGAAAGAGAAGATCCTGGTTTAGAAGGGGGAGATCCCGGTACAGCTAATGCTGACAGAGAGGTAGCAGAGACTGTTTATTCCCGCCCCAAAAGAAACCTAAGACCTGTAATCAAATTGAACTATGAAAGCTTGGGCCGGCCAACTAACCGACCTCTAACCCTGGTTCATAGAGGAATGATTATACATGTTGAGGGTGGAAAATCAGAAAAGAAACACTGTAGCACAGTGTGGTGTCACCCTATGGCACAGTGCATTCAATGTGCTCAGTTAAGTGTTCAGATGGAGCCCAGAGCTACAGTTAAAGTGTACAGTTAAGAAGTGATCTCATGGGGACATGAGATGTTTAGAAGGGGGAGTATGTAACCCACTAGAATATAATTCTGGAGTGTTGTGGGTTGACGTTTCTTCATTTAGAGTTTGTTTCATTCAGTCTCATTCAGAACTGAAATATTAATGAGTCTAACATTTGTTTATACTGAGTCACAAAATATGTGTGCTTGTGTCTTTAAGAATGCCAGGTTTGGTATTAACATTGATTGGGGGTGCACAGGTGAAGAAACTTGCTTTTGCCCTACATGTTAGGATGAATTTTATTTTCATTGGGTAGTATGTGTTAAGTCCCGCCCTCTCGGTAAAATAAGGGATGTGAGTGGTTAATGAGGAGAGAGAAGAGATGTGCCGCAAAAATATAGAACTGATCGGAGAGATTTGAGCTGAAAATACTGGAGGAAATACAGTAAATTAATTGATAAATCATCCAATTAATACTTTTAAGTGTATATAGTGCGTGTGTATACACAAGTTATTTACGTTATTGTGTTGTTTATGTTCGTATATTCCATGTTCGCTTTTTTCCGTTACGGCGGTCACGTCATTCCACTCGTTTTGAGTGCTGAGACAGACGGTGTTTAAAGCGCGTTTTTTGATAATAACTTTGAAACGAGGACAGAAGGACTGAGATTTTGGACGTTTCGTCGTGTAATTGTCCCGAAGGAAACCAGATAGCGCTCCAGATCACCGCGAGGTCTGGGGTTCCTCTGGCTGCGCGTTGGAGTGTGACCCACATCGGCCACCGGGACGGCGCAGTACGAGGATCTGCAGGAGGCCTACCAGGGAGTTTCCGCGATCGTACCACAGTTCAAAAAGGAATCCAGGTACACTGGTTTTCATTTGTTTGCTGCTCAGGAGAGTGAAGAGGCCAGTTTTTTCTGTTTCCACGGCCACTACGTACCCAAGCGACGATTCAGGCCTGCTTCGGTGTGGGTTATAAGAGTGTGTGTGTGTGCGTGTGGGCCCACGGTGTTTATTATCAATTCATACAAAGTTATTCAGCGCTTTAGGTTTGTGAGTATTCATAGTGTTATTTTTACACAAAAATCACATTGCAGTATACATTTTATTACTAGTGGGTTGATTATCTCAGTTAACTCAAAGTGTATTTGATACGGAGCTCACTTCCCTTATCCAGTCATTTGTGACATTTCCCTTTCTGGGGGTAACTTGGTATCCAATTTGAGATCATCTTGGTGGTGTGAATACTACTTGATAGTATTATAGTATTACTGTTTAATTCTACTTGAAAGTTAATCTATTTCTAACTCTTTCAATTTACTGGAATTAAATTCTGTTTATTTTCTTCTACTTCAAGTGTTTTATTTATTCTAAAGAGTTTATTCTTGATCAGTCAAACTGTGAGTATATATCTTATTCTGATTAACTGTCTAAAAGAAAAGTATATAGTTCAGTGACGTCAGAGGGCCTTTTTTAATACACCATCTCTTAGGCATTAGTTTATTGAACCTGGTGCTGCTCCTTACTAAGCCATTATAAAAGGAGGTAGGGGCGCTACATATCCATAAACCTACCTGTATCCACCCCTTAGATTAAATTGTTCCAATTACGTTTATGCATATTATTGTTACAAAATAATATTCACTGTTGAAGTGAAGTGAAAAAGCATTGTTACCAATGTTCTGTTGCACATTTTCACTTACACATGCCATTCTGAAGGTTGTTACATGAAGTAGTTACAGAAATATTACAGCTGTAGATGTCTAATGTGTACCTACACGTGTAGTTCCTAGGTGAGTACACAGGTGTAAGGGCCACTTAATATAACCTATTTTTAATAAAAGGGGGAAAAACAGAATAGAAATGCAAATGAGCGTTAGAGTCAAGTTGTTTTTAATAAATAAAACTACAACAAGTAGGTAAACTAGAATATGAATAGAAAATGGCAGAGTTTGATGGTAAAATAAAGACGGAAAAGACCTGCATGGATTAAGATTAAGTTAAGATTTCATATCTAACTGGGATGGCACTATGTGTACTCTCGGAATAAAATTACCGCAATTACGTGTAAATTACGATAAAGGTGTGCAGAGCTGGTGGTGTTTTGTTGACAAACATCAATGCCTTAAATTTTGTGTGTAAGCAGCTATTGGTAAAATTGATGAAGAGTGGCAATGAAATGCATTATTTTCGGCTCATTAAAGTTTAATCTTGCAGCCGGCATTCTGGATGAATTGTACAGAACTCGCTAGAAGACCTGCCAAGAGAGAACTGCAATAGTCCAGCCTGGACAGAACTAAAGTAGAGGAGTTGAAAAGTATGTCCTTGAAGGAGTTATGGTTGATGTCCCTAGCTCGGTGGTGAAATAGTGATTAAGTGATAGGTTTGTTGAAAACACAATCAGTTCTGTCTCTGCAAGTTTGAGCTAAAGCAGACATCAAGACACGTCAGGCAAGCTCCGATTTGAGCAGCTATTGGCACATCATCAGGACAGAATGACAGTGTTAGGAAATCAACAGAAGGATTCAACTGCGGATATACTATCAATTTTTTTTTAGAAAAGGCAAACAGTCACTGAGGGAACAGAGCTTGTGCACATGTAGAGTGATGGAAGAAGGACATATGGATGCAAGGGGCAACCAAACAAACCAATGTCGTCAGAGAAGTGGTTCAAGAAATGAGCCCTGAGGCACTCCAGTAGCTAGATGTTGTAACTTGGACACCTGATCATTTTAAGATACCTTGAAGAACCTATCTGAGAGGTAAGAATGCTAAGATGTCCTTTTTCTTCACTGAAATGAACTGCGTCAAAACGCTAATTAAAATCCACATCAACCCTGTTTCACAGACAAGGGGTAATATTCAAGATCAAAACAAGCTCTATAATATGATTCTATGGTTCAGGTCCTGAGAAACAGATTAGCCTACTGGAGTACATTATACAAGAAAATATTGTTTTAGTCTTTGTACTTTTACAATTTCACATTTCAGTTTATTAATAACAAAAACATTTTCAAATCAAATGTAAAATTAAAATTTCTGAGTAAAACTATTTTTACACTAAAACTATTTTTATAACCTTTATATAGGCCTACATTTTAAAGGTGGATATGTTACACTGTGCGTGACACAAATCAATCACTTTTAATATTAAATATCAAGCATGAGACAAATATTAGATGTCTTTGTAAGAGTCATATATATATATATGTATATATATATATATGTATATATATATATATATATATATATATATATATATATATATATATAATTCTAATATAGTATGTGTTTCTATCAACATAATATTTTAATATTTATTTTTTTAAAGTTATTAATTAAATTACCAGTTTCAAAATCAAATTTAAATCATACCTGTAAAGTAAAGTGGCAAATTAAACTTTTCATTATATTTTCACATTTCCTCTTCATATTTTTCTTTGCATATATTTACAGTGGACAGACATGTGTACCTAATAGTAGTCATGCTGTATATAATAAGAATAAATAAACATCCAGGGAGCTTTTTATATAAACACAGGACCAAATTAAACACTAAAATAGAAATCAGGAACACCAAAAAGAATGCTTCTCAAAATTTTATTAAGTATTAGTATTTAGTCTATGTGCTCTATGTTTTTAGTGGCACTTTGCCACCTGGTTGCCCTGTAGCTGTTGTTTTCGCTGCTCCACGAGTTCAGCATTGAGAGACATCAGCTGCGTCAGGGATCTCATGGAGGGCTTGATGTGTCGCACCTTTATAACATGATCGATGGATTCTTCCAACATCATGCCACGGTGGATCATCAGATATGCCAGCAGAAGTGTAGGAGAGTGGCTGATAGCGTCACAGCAGTGAAGTAGCACCTTATCTGTGGAAATAAAAACAAAACATAGTCAAAAAAGCTGATTTCAAAAACTGATCACTGCAGAACGGTTGATAAAAGATCTCACTTTCTGGGTTCCTCAGGGCCTTGTGGATGAATTTGGCAGCTGGTGAGAAGTACATGCCCATCTTCAAACCATCTCTGTGTGTTGTAGGCAAGCCGCAATATTTGATGTTCATGCCTTTGTAATATTTCTCCCCTGTATTAACCTTCCCATTCAGGTCTTTCTCTTTTGGCATTCCCATCAACACCCTCAGCTTCTTCTTCACTGCTGCAGCATTTAAGATGTGGGTAATACCCATCTCCTTGAGTTTGCTTGGTCTCTTGCTGTTTCTCTGAACAAGAACACAACAATCTAGATTAGTCTTTCAGTAAAGAGGACTTACATTTTAAAAACAGAATTGTGTTTAACTCCATGCTCCTGCATTACATTATTGCTTCATCACATATTAATCTATAAGTTGCAGACTTACTCATTCCCCAAGAAGATGTTGGGCCAGACCTCAGTGACAGGCGTCTTGGACAGTTTACCTTCCTCCAAAAAGAGTTTTCAATTGGGAAATGTTTGAGGAATATAGTTCTCTAAGACTGAATGCTCTGTCGCTTGAGGTTCTTGTTTGGGAATGCTTGCTTCTGGGATACACAGAGGCTCTGGCAGAGCTGGATCCTTCTGAGGCTGTGCTGAGATCCCAAAGAGCTTTTGGAAGAACTGACTAATTTTGTTGATCTTCCTAACTTTGACATATTCTGAAAAAGAAGATAACAATATGAAATTAGAACACAAATAATTTGTCTGACTTGCATGTAATTGAAATGTTGCAACTCAAACGCTCTGTTGACATTCACCTGTTGGGATGTACTCCTCGGGGTTTCAGGAGAAGCATCATTGCCACCCTGATCATTCCCGCTGCTGCTCCCTGACACTTCTGCTGAAGGCCCTTCTGGATCAGTCAGGTGTTCAGGCACCAGAACTGGGCTCCTCGGCTCCGAGATGGCAACGCTGAAGTCAACCACCAAACCTTCTGAGCATGCAGGTTCCAGTTCAGAGCTGCTCACAATGGACCATTCCTCAAGATCAAAATGATCTGGTTCATGTTCCAGAGGCTCAGATGTTGATTCGTGAGAGCTTTCATTCGGGACACACAGTGACTCTGAATCTGGATACGGCTGTGCTGAGAGATCACAACGCTTATGGAAGAACGCACTAATTGTCTTCCTGACTTTGGCATATTCTAAAAGACAAAGAATAACAATATAAGAAACTTCTTCGATCCACATATTAAACATGTAAAGTGTGGTCACTTTTACTGTGGCTCAGCGATATTATGTGTCCAAAAATATGTGAGATTTGGCTTACCTTGTATCAGACATTTGTATTTGCAGCTCAGTGTAATGCTGTATTTTAACTGCTCTGTTGATATTTACCTGTTGGGATGTTCTCCTCAGACATTTGAGATGAAGCTCCACTCTACCCTTACCGATCCCACTGCTGCTTCCTGCTACTTTACGTAGTGGCTCAGAAACAGCTGGGTCACTCTTGGGCTGTAATGAGATCCCAGTCCGGAAGAACTCACTAATGGTCTTCCTCACTTTAACAAAGTCTAAAAAAAAGAAGAAAAACAATATTTTATTAGAAACACGTTTTACCACACAGTAAACATGGATAATTAAATTGTGGTCACATATACTGTTGCTTGGGTAAAAATTATTCCCTATGCAGACTTTACCTATTTTTATTTCATTTCACTTTTTTTTTTTTTACAAAATGTTGAATTTCAACTGCACTACTGATATACCTATTGGGATGTCCTCTTCTGAGATTTCAGATAAGGCATCCATGCCACTCTGAACAATCTTACTGCTGCTTCCTGACTCTCACACAACGACTGGAAACAACCGCATCAATCTCAGACTGTGGCAAAATCCCAGTTCGGAAGAACTCACTGATTGCCTTCCTCACTTTGGCAAATTCTGGAAAAGAACACTTTGTAATTATAAACAGTGTAACCACAGATTAAAAATAACTAATTAACGTGCTGCCACAAAAACAGTACATATTTTTATTTGCGCCTCATTGCAATGTTGCATTTCAGCCGATCTGTTGACATTTACCTGTTCTGATGCTCTCCTCAGAAGTTTCAGGGAGAACCGTCCATGTTATCCTGATCAGTCTCACTGACGCTTCCCTCTTGGGAAGGCCCCACTGGATCGATCGGTCCTTCAGACACCAGTGGCACCGACTCTGAGCTGGCATCACTGATATCAACCTCCAGCTGCACGTCTTTCTCCTCAATGAAGACTTCTTCCAGCTACACGTCTTTCTCCTCAATGAAGACCTCATTCAGTTGCACATGAACTGTGGGACTGAAATGGTCATAGATGGCACTGGTAATATCCGACTCCACATCTTGGTCATCTGATGCCCAGACACTGTCACTGCAGTAGAAGATGCCGTTGACATAAACATCCACAAGCACTTCTCTCAGTTCTGAAGACATGATGACTTCTAGTTTTTTGATTAAGTTTTGATGTCAGATGTAGAGTTATCAAATTGCGTGTGAAACACACTGTGAGTACAGATTTTGACTCTGTAAACTGTATGGACCAACACGCCGAATATAAACTTTTTTGAACGGTCTATATAGTAGACTTTCTGCTCAGAAAATCATCGAAGTGAAGAGATTCTGCAAGTATGTCTAATTACTGCTCTTTTAGCCACGTCACTAGTAGTTCTAATAGTTCCACCGCCATAGAAACAGCAGGGAGTCCTCGACTCGATTTCGATCGCGATCACGTGGGCGATACGATGGCGATTTGCCGGTGTATCGATTTGCAAACCATATTTTCAAATATGCACATGCTATTATTACTTGTATATGTCTACTTAATGCCGAATGTACGTTTCTTGTTTTGTAACAAGGAGATGGGAAAATATTTTCGTCATGAAATTATAGCCTACCATATTTTTAATTCCAAACGGGCATATTCGAGGAAAAGGTTGAGTAGTGCATCACTGTCAGTCTTCTACCGTTTCTCTACTAAAATAGATAATAAATAAAACGTTTTCGTTACTCAACTGACTCTTTCACCGCTAAAACCGATGCTCCACGCTTCTGAATGTAAACCACGCCTTGTTATTTGATTGACGTTAATGAGCCCTGTAGACTCTACAGTAGCGAACATTTGTGGCTGTAGAGAAAGAACATGGAACATTTTGTCAGAAAAGGCCTGCGCATATTAGGTTCCCCGCCATACCTTTCAGGAGTTGGTAGGCGGTTCAGGCCATGGTCATTCTGACACAGTTCATGTGGGCATCCGCGAGCGGCGGCACAGTGGGAAGTCTCAGTCGTTGGATCTGTGAAGAGAGCTGGGATACCGGCGTCACCAGACGCTGAACTGCCCATCCGGTGGCCACCATCTCGGTGTCCTCCGTTCTTCATGTGTAAGGACATTTTCCCTCACGCACAATGACAGTTTGAGTTTGGCTGCTACTTTTGTTCTCAGTCAAAACAAAGAAAGTCATGTGGAGTTTTACTCGCG
The DNA here is from genome assembly GCF_018831695.1 of Puntigrus tetrazona. NCBI lineage: Eukaryota > Metazoa > Chordata > Actinopteri > Cypriniformes > Cyprinidae > Puntigrus > Puntigrus tetrazona. The sequence continues at coordinate 6,347,061 of NC_056709.1, forward strand.
CCTTTTTATGCCTGCTGCTCAATTTGAGGAAAAGTTTCAAGACTTCGGTCTGCAAACAATTTTATAATGTTACATTTAGTAATATTAGCAGACGAGTTTTTCCAAAGCAAATCACAAAAACTCAAACAAATAGCAAGTGTAACAGGACATTGATAAAAGCATTTTTGGTAATGAAAGTACAAATGTGTAAGAGAACTAACGTGCACTCTTTGGTAAAGGACGTGTTACACTTTATATTAATTAGACAATTCCTATGGATTTACCATGTAATTACTCTGATGTTACACAGCAGTGGTAAGTTAGGCTTTACATAATTTGTGGTTGGTGTACAGAATGTTACGTGAGTTCCTGAGGAGTTGTACATACGTGTAAGTACACTGTTATTACAGTGCAGCATCAACTCCAGATCTAACTTACTTTATATATCCATAAACCTACCTGTATCCACCTCTTAGATTAAATTGTTCCAATTACTTTTATGCATATTATTGTTACAAAATAATATTCACTGTTGAAGTGAAGTGAAAAAACCATTGTTACCAATGTTCTGTTGCACATTTTCACTTACACATGCCATTCTGAAGGTTGTTACATGAAGTAGTTACAGAAATATTACAGCTGTAGATGTCTAATGTGTACCTACACGTGTAGTTCCTAGGTGAGTACACAGGTGTAAGGGCCACTTAATATAACGTGTGACCTATTTTTTAATAAAAGGGGGAAAAAACTGAATAGAAATGCAAATGAGTGTTAGAGTCAAGTTGTTTTTTAAAAAAATAAAACTACAACAAGTAGGTAAACAAGAATATGAATAGAAAATGGCAGAGTTTGATGGTAAAATAAAGACGGAAAAGACCTGCATGGATTAAGATTAAGTTAAGATTTCATATCTAACTGGGATGGCACTATGTGTACTCTCCGGAATGTAAATTACATGCAATTACGGTAAATTACGATAAAGGTGTGCAGAGCTGGTGGTGTTTTGTTGACAAACATCAATGCCTTAAATTTTGTGTAAGCAGCTATTGGTAAAATTGATGAAGAGTGGCAATGAAATGCATTATTTTCGGCTCATTAAAGTTTAATCTTGCAGCCGGCATTCTGGATGAATTGTACAGAACTCGCTAGAAGACCTGCCAAGAGAGAACTGCAATAGTCCAGCCTGGACAGAACTAAAGTAGAGGAGTTGAAAAGTATGTCCTTGAAGGAGTTATGGTTGATGTCCCTAGCTCGGTGGTGAAATAGTGATTAAGTGATAGGTTTGTTGAAAACACAATCAGTTCTGTCTCTGCAAGTTTGAGCTAAAGCAGACATCAAGACACGTCAGGCAAGCTCCGATTTGAGCAGCTATTGGCATCATCAGGACAGAATGACAGTGTTAGGAAATCAACAGAAGGATTCAACTGCGGATATACTATCAGTTTTTTTAGAAAAAGGCAAACAGTCACTGAGGGAACAGAGCTTGTGCACATGTAGAGTGATGGAAGAAGGACATATGGATGCAAGGGGCAACCAAACAAACCAATGTCGTCAGAGAAGTGGTTCAAGAAATGAGCCCTGAGGCACTCCAGTAGCTAGATGTTGTAACTTGGACACCTGATCATTTTAAGATACCTTGAAGAACCTATCTGAGAGGTAAGAATGCTAAGATGTCCTTTTTCTTCACTGAATGAACTGCGTCAAAACGCTAATTAAAATCCACATCTACCCTGTTTCACAGACAAGGGTAATATTCAAGATCAAAACAAGCTCTATAATATGATTCTATGGTTCAGGTCCTGAGAAACAGATTAGCCTACTGGAGTACATTATACAAGAAAATATTGTTTTAGTCTTTGTACTTTACAATTTCACATTTCAGTTTATTAATAACAAAACATTTTCAAATCAAATGTAAAATTAAAATTTCTGAGTAAAACTATTTTTACACTAAAACTATTTTTATAACCTTTATATAGGCCTACATTTTAAAGGTGGATATGTTACACTGTGCGTGACACAAATCAATCACTTTTAATATTAAATATCAAGCATGAGACAAATATTAGATGTCTTTGTAAGAGTCATATATATATATATATATATATATATATATATATATATATATATATATATATATATATATATATATATATAATTCTAATATAGTATGTGTTTCTATCAACATAATATTTTAATATTTTTTTTTTTTTAAAGTTATTAATGTAACATCCAACCAGCAGAGGAGCCCTCTCTACTGACTCGAGCCGCCCCTCTACTACTACTACTTCGGGTTAGGGTTATATAACCGTAGAGCACCAGGTGCTCTACGCGGCGTATTGCCAGCCTGTCTGCCTTACCAAGCGTTTACCATTGATCTACTGACTTCTATTGTGTATGACCTTTTTGCTTGCTTTATCGACTCACTTCTTCACGGATCTTCCTTGTCTGTTACGGTAACCGATTACTACTGAACTTTGTTATTGACCTTTGCCTTCATTCGACTTTGCCCACGGATCTCCCTTTGTGTATGTTTGCCTTCCGGACTGATACTACTGTTGCCAACCCTTGCTTGTTTCTGACAATCCTCATCTGTGTGTGTGTTTCCAATAAACATCCGCAAATGGATTCGCAATCGGCTTCCGCCTCCTCCTTACAGAATACTTCGCCTGACCAGACTCCAGCGGATGTGACACACATGCAACAATGGATGGCATACCAGGAGGAGCTATTGAAAGGTTACCAGTCTCGATTGGATCAACTGCAGTCGGTGAACGAACACCTCACCCGGTACATTCAGGATCTACCGCCTACCACGTTTTCTACAGTAAACCTTGCCTTACCCGAAAAGTTTGACGGTTCTGCTGAACGGTGCAAGGGTTTCATTCGCCAGGTCAGGCTGTATTTGGAGTTTCAGCAGGGTAGATTCAACAATGAAGAAGTCATTTTTATTATGACGCTACTGACTGGAAGAGCGATTGACTGGGCGACTGCAGTTTGGGATACAGATCCCCACATCAAGACATCTGCTGACTATTTCTTACAGATGCTAAGAGAGGTGTTTGAATATCCTGCAGGGGGCAAGGATATTTCAACCCAGTTAATGGATCTGTCCCAGGGTAAACGCACAGCCGCTGATTATGCTATTGAGTTCAGGACGCTCGCTGCTCAAAGCGGCTGGAATGATGTCGCACTCAAGGCGACTTTCAAACGGAGTCTCACGGCAGATTTACAGACGGAATTGGCGTGTAGAGGTGAGGATTTATCTTTTTCTGATCTCGCCAACTTAACCATCCGTGTCGATAATCTTAAGCGCCAGGCACCACAACGTAAAGCGCCGCTTATGATCGCGAGCCAGGAAAGGAATCAAATACGACACGAAGTTAATGGAGAAACCGGAACCTATGCAAGTAAACTCCCAACGTGTCTCTATGGAAGAACGCGAACGCCGCGCTGTCTTCAACTTTGCTTTTACTGTGGAGAAGGGAAACATTATCAGGTTGACTGTCCTCACAGACCCACCACTACAAACCGGGTAAATATGAATCATTTTCACGCACTGAGCAACAAGGCTCTCATGTTTACCTATCATGCTTGGTCTAAACAATGTAAAGGTTATGTTGACGGCAATGGTTGACTCGGGCGCGGCCTTGAATATCATCAGTCGTGAGGTAGTCGCCAAATATCACATTCCTTCTCAACCTTGTGAATCTGTTTTAAGGATCAAGACCATTAATGACGAGGACATCGGAGGAGGCATTTCTCAGAACCAAGGCTCTTACTCTCCAGGTTGGCATGTTCCACAAGGAAACCATTACGTTCTATATCGTTGATTCATCCAAGTATGAAGCAATCCTCGGTTCCCCTGGCTTTCCGCATACACGACCCAACTATATCCTGGGGTAGAGGTGAGTTAACGCAATGGTCTCACACGTGTATTAACAGATGCTTCGTTGTATCTCCAAGGAACTGCCTCACCACCAGTGTAGAGAGTACGGAGGATCAGAGGAGAATCAAGATACCAGCATGCTACAGGCAACTGTCAGAGGTATTTAGCAAATCACGGGCAACAGAATTACCACCTCACCGACCATGGGACTGTGCGATTGACCTCCTACCTAACGCCATGCCACCCAAAAGCAAGGTATACCCATTGTCACTCACTGAAAGCCAGGCTATGGAGGAATATATTAATGAGGCTCTTAGCTTTGGGTTCATTAGACCCTCCACATCACCTGCAGCAGCTGGATTCTTCTTTGTCAGAAAGAAGGATGGAGGCCTGCGTCCATGCATCGATTATCGAGGCCTAAACAACGTCACAGTCAAGTTCATATCCCCTACCTTTAGTTCCATCAGCTCTAGAACAACTACGTGAGGCAAAAAGTGTATACTAAGTTAGACCTCCGTAGTGCCTATAACCTGATAAGGATCAAGGAGGGAGACGAGTGGAAGACTGCTTTCATGACGACTAGAGGCACTATGAGTATCTCGTTATGCCATATGGGCTAGCTAATGCTCCAGCTGTGTTCCAGTCCTTCATTAACGAAATCTTCAAGGACATCCTGAACAAATACGTGGTGGCTTATATTGGCGATATTCTCATCTACTCAAAGAATGAAGTCGAGCACATTGGACATGTCAAGGAGGTTCTGTCCAGGTTACTGAAAAACAGGTTGTTTGTCAAGGAGGAGAAATGTGAGTTTCATGTGTCACAGACTTTGTTCCTAGGTTACGAGATCAGCCACCAGGAGTGAGGATGGACGATGACAAGGTTAAAGCGGTTCTGGAGTGGCCTCAACCCACTCACGGTCAAGGAGCTACAACGGTTTCTAGGGTTTGCAAATTTCTACCGACGCTTCATCCGGAACTATAGTACTGTTGCTGCACCACTAACCTCTCTCTTAAAGGAAAGCCGTCCAAGCTGAGATGGAATGAGGAGCAATTAAGGCGTTCTCCAACCTCAAGGAACGTTTCACCACAGCCCCAATTCTTAAACATCCTAATCCGGAGCTACCATTCATCGTGGAAGTGGATGCATCGGACTGCGGAATTGGAGCTGTTCTCTCACAGCGTCACGGTCAACCAGGGAAACTTTATCCTTGTGCTTACTTTCCAGGAAATTAACGGCAGCTGAGAGAAATTATGACGTGGGAAACAAGGAACTGTTGTCCATGCGGCCATTGAGGAGTGGAGACACTGGCTAGAAGGAGCAGTGCACCCGTTCCAAGTCATCACGGACCACAAGAACTTGGAATACATCAAAGGGAGCTAAAAGGCTGAACCCCAGACAGGCAAGATGGGCACTGTTTTTTACTCGTTTTCAGTTCACTGTCACTTATCGTCCAGGTTCCAAGAACAGTAAGGCTGATGCACTGTCCCGAAGATATGGCGCACCACAGAAGGAGGGAGTCCCGGATAATATTCTGCCACCCACGGTAATCCTGGCACCAGTGTCATGGGATATAATGGAGGAGCTGCAGAGGGAATTACAGCATGAACCAGCACCCCCTCAATGTCCCCTGGTAAACATTCACGTACCATCGACAATACGCCAACGCATCATACAATGGGTACACACTTCACTGAGTTCAGGTCATCCAGGCATCAATAGAACACTCCAGTTAGCGCAGAGAACGCCTTTTGGTGGCCGTCAATATCTCGGGATGTGGCGAACTATGTCAAGGCTTGCCAGGTATGTGCACAATGCAAGACCCCCAGAGAATTGCCTGCCGGTTTGCTCAAGCCTTTGCCCATTCCTCAGCGACCATGGTCGAACCTATCCATTGATTTCGTCACAGATTTACCATTGTCTAACGGTTTCACAGTCATCTTAGTCATTATTGATAGATTCTCGAAGTCATGCTGATTAGTTCCCCTGAAAAACCTCCCCACACGCCATGGAAACTCCTCTCTACGCCCTGTTCGAGCATGTTTTCAGAATCTACGGATTACCGAGGATATAGTGAGTGATAGAGGTACTCAGTTTACTTCCCAAGTATGGAGGGCCTTCTGCAAACACCTCGACATTAATGTGAGCCTTACCTCAGGCTACCATCCACAGGCTAATGGACAGGTCGAGAGACTTAATCAGGAGATCGGGAGGTACCTTCGACCTATTGCCACAGAGAACAACACCGGTGGTCTGAGTTTTTACCATGGGCTGAGTATGCTCAGAACTCACTAGTCAAGTTAGCTACAGGTATGACTCCATTCCAGTGTGTCCTCGGGTATCAGCCGCCCATGTTCCGTGGTCAGGAGAACCATCCAACGTTCCAGCCGTTGATGATTGGATTAAGTAGGAGTGAGAGGGTGTGGGATAGCGCTCATGTGCGACTACAAAGAGCAATCAGGTATCAGGAGACTCAAGCTAACACGCCACAGACGCCCATCCCCATATCAACCTGGACAAAGGGTCTGGCTCTCGCGAGGGACATCAGATGCGGCTGCCCAGTAAGAAGCTAAGTCCAAGGTATGTAGGACCATTCAAGATAATAAAACAAGTAAATGATGTCACTTATCAACTTGAGCTGCCTACTAATTATCGTATATCTCCATCCTTTCATGTATCCCTCCTCAAACCGGTCCACCCGGGAGTTGACCCTGGCCATGAAGCCCCAGAACCACCGCCGCCACTTGAAATTGACGGGAACCCCGCATATCAAGTGCGCGAACTACTGGACTCAAGGGAGACGAGGGGTCGGCTCAGTACTTGGTGGACTGGGAGGGTTACGGACCAGAGGAGAGATCCTGGGTAGCCGCTCGGGACATTTTGGACCCATCCCTTATAGAGGAGTTCCACAGAGCCAGACCCGATCGTCCAGCACCTCGCCTAGGGAAGACCACGTAATCCACAACGAGATTCTGCCCAAGACCAACCACGACCACGGGGACGCCCACGAAACCAACCACAAGATTCTGCCCAGGACCAGCCACGAGAACAACCACGAGACCAACCACGAGATTCTGACCAGGACCAACCACAACCACAGGGACGCCCACGAGGACGTCCACGAAGAGCTCAGGAGTCGCTCCTAGAGGGGGAGTTCTGTAACATCCAACCAGCAGAGGGAGCCCTCTCCCGAGTACTGACTCGAGCCGCCCCCTCTACTACTACTACTTCCGGGTTAGGGCTATATAACCGTAGAGCACCAGGTGCTCTACGCGAAGTATTACCAGCCTGTCTGCCTTACCAAGCGTTTACCATTGATCTACTGACTTCTATTGTGTATGACCTTTTGCTTGCTTTATCGACTCACGGCTTCACGGATCTTCCTTGTCTGTTACGGTAACCGATTACTACTGAACTTTGTTATTGACCTTTGCCTTCATTCGACTTTGCCCACGGATCTCCCTTTGTGTATGTTTGCCTTCCGGACTGATACTACTGTTGCCAACCCTTGCTTGTTTCTGACAATCCTCATCTGTGTGTGTGTTTCCAATAAACATCCATAAATGGATTCGCAACGCTTCCGCTTCCGCCTCCTCATTACAATTAATTAAATTACCAGTTTCAAAATCAAATTTAAATCATACCTGTAAAGTAAAGTGGCAAATTAAACTTTTCATTATATTTTCACATTTCCTCTTCATATTTTTCTTTGCATATATTTACAGTGGACAGACATGTGTACCTAATAGTAGTCATGCTGTATATAATAAGAATAAATAAACATCCAGGGAGCTTTTTATATAAACACAGGACCAAATTAAACACTAAAATAGAAATCAGGAACACCAAAAAGAATGCTTCTCAAAATTTTATTAAGTATTAGTATTTAGTCTATGTGCTCTATGTTTTTAGTGGCACTTTGCCACCTGGTTGCCACTGTAGCTGTTGTTTTCGCTGCTCCACGAGTTCAGCATTGAGAGACATCAGCTGCGTCAGGGATCTCATGGAGGAGCTTGATGTGTCGCACCTTTTTAACATGATCGATGGATTCTTCCAACATCATGCCACGGTGGATCATCAGATATGCCAGCAGAAGTGTAGGAGAGTGGCTGATAGCGTCACAGCAGTGAAGTAGCACCTTATCTGTGGAAATAAAAACAAAAACATAGTCAAAAAAAGCTGATTTCCAAAAACTGATCACTGCAGAACGGTTGATAAAAGATCTCACTTTCTGGGTTCCTCAGGGCCTTGTGGATGAATTTGGCAGCTGGTGAGAAGTACATGCCCATCTTCAAACCATCTCTGTGTGTTGTAGGCAAGCCGCAATATTTGATGTTCATGCCTTTTGTAATATTTCTCCTCTGTATTAACCTTCCCATTCAGGTCTTTCTCTTTTGGCATTCCATCAACACCCTCAGCTTCTTCTTCACTGCTGAAGCATTTAAGATGTGGGTAATACCCATCTCCTTGAGTTTGCTTCGGTCTCTTGCTGTTTCTCTGAACAAGAACACAACAATCTAGATTAGTCTTTCAGTAAAGAGGACTTACATTTTAAAAACAGAATTGTGTTTAACTCCATGCTCCTGCATTACATTATTGCTTCATCACATATTAATCTATAAGTTGCAGACTTACTCATTCCCCAAGAAGATGTTGGGCCAGACCTCAGTGACAGGCGTCTCGGACAGTTTACCTTCCTCCAAAAGAGTTTTCAATTGGGAAATGTTTAGAGGAATATAGTTCTCTAAGACTGAATGCTCTGTCGCTTGAGGTTCTTGTTTGGGAATGCTTGCTTCTGGGATACACAGAGGCTCTGGCAGAGCTGGATCCTTCTGAGGCTGTGCTGAGATCCCAAAGAGCTTTTGGAAGAACTGACTAATTTTGTTGATCTTCCTAACTTTGACATATTCTGAAAAAGAAGATAACAATATGAAATTAGAACACAAATAATTTGTCTGACTTGCATGTAATTGAAATGTTGCAACTCAAACACTCTGTTGACATTCACCTGTTGGAATGTACTCCTCGGGGTTTCAGGAGAAGCATCATTGCCACCTGATCATTCCCGCTGCTGCTCCCTGACACTTCTGCTGAAGGCCCTTCTGGATCAGTCAGGTGTTCAGGCACCAGAACTGGGCTCCTCGGCTCCGAGATGGCAGCGCTGAAGTCAACCACCAAACCTTCTGAGCATGCAGGTTCCAGTTCAGAGCTGCTCACAATGGACCATTCCTCAAGATCAAAATGATCTGGTTCATGTTCCAGAGGCTCAGATGTTGATTCGTGAGAGCTTTCATTCGGGACACACAGTGACTCTGAATCCGATCCGGCTGTGCTGAGAGATCACAACGCTTATGGAAGAACGCACTAATTGTCTTCCTGACTTTGGCATATTCTAAAAGACAAAGAATAACAATATAAGAAACTTCTTCGATCCACATATTAAACATGTAAAGTGTGGTCACTTTTACTGTGGCTCAGCAATATTACGTGTCCAAAAATATGTAGATTTGGCTTACCTTGTATCAGACATTTGTATTTGCAGCTCAGTGTAATGCTGTATTTTAACTGCTCTGTTGATATTTACCTGTTGGGATGTTCTCCTCAGACATTTGAGATGAAGCGCCCACTCTACCCCTTACCGATCCCACTGCTGCTTCCTGCTACTTTACGTAGTGGCTCAGAAACAGCTGGGTCACTCTTGAGCTGTAATGAGATCCCAGTCCGGAAGAACTCACTAATGGTCTTCCTCACTTTAACAAAGTCTAAAAAGAAGAAAAACAATATTTTATTAGAAACACGTTTTACCACACAGTAAACATGGATAATTAAATTGTGGTCACATATACTGTTGCTTGGTAAAAATTATTCCCTATGCAGACTTTACCTATTTTTATTTCATTTCACTTTTTTTTTTTAAAATGTTGAATTTCAACTGCACTACTGATATACCTATTGGGATGTCCTCTTCTGAGATTTCAGATAAGGCATCCATGCCACTCTGAACAATCTTACTGCTGCTTCCTGACTCCTCACACAACGACTGGGAAACAACCGCATCAATCTCAGACTGTGGCAAAATCCCAGTTCGGAAGAACTCACTGATTACCTTCCTCACTTTGGCAAATTCTGGAAAAGAACACTTTGTAATTATAAACAGTGTAACCACAGATTAAAAATAACTAATTAACGTGCTGTCACAAAAACAGTACATATTTTTATTTACCTCATTGCAATGTTGCATTTCAGCCCGATCTGTTGACATTTACCTGTTGGGATGCTCTCCTCAGAAGTTTCAGGAGAACCGTCAATGTTATCCTGATCAGTCTCACTGGCGCTTCCCTCTTCGGAGGGCCCCACTGGATCGATCGGTCCTTCAGACACCAGTGGCACCGACTCTGAGCTGGCATCACTGATATCAACCTCCAGCTGCACGTCTTTCTCCTCAATGAAGACTTCTTCCAGCTGCACGTCTTTCTCCTCAATGAAGACCTCATCCAGTTGCACATGAACTGTGGGACTGAAATGGTCATAGATGGCACTGGTAATATCCGACTCCACATCTTGGTCATCTGATGCCCAGACACTGTCACTGCAGTAGAAGATGCCGTTGACATAAACATCCACAAGCACTTCTCTCAGTTCTGAAGACATGATGACTTCTAGTTTTTTGATTAAGTTTTGATGTCAGATGTAGAGTTATCAAATTGCGTGTGAAACACACTGTGAAGTCTGATTTTGACTCTGTAAACTGTATGGACCAACACGCCGAATATAAACTTTTTTGAGCGGTCTATATAGTAGACTTTCTGCTCAGAAAATCATCGAAGTGAAGAGATTCTGCAAGTATGTCTAATTACTGCTCTTTTAGCCACGTCACTAGTAGTTCTAATAGTTCCACTGTTGCCATAGAAACAGCAGGGAGTCCTTGACTCGATTTACGATCGCATGATCACGTGGGCGATACGATGGCGATTTGCGGTGTATCGATTTGCAAACAATATTTTCAAATATGCACATGCGCTATTACTTGTATATGTCTACTTAATGCCGAATGTACGTTTCTTGTTTTGTAACAAGGAGATGGGAAAATATTTTACGTCATGAAATTATAGCCTACCATATTTTTAATTCCAAACGGGCATATTCGAGAAAAAGGTTGAGTAGTGTGCATCACTGTCGGTCTTCTACCGTTTCTCTACTAAAATAGATAATAAATAAAGCGTTTTCGTTACTCAACTGACTCTTTCACCGCTTAAACCGATGCTCCACGCTTCTGAATGTAAAAGCCACGCCTTGTTATTTGATTGACGTTAATGAGCCCTGTAGACTCTTCAGTAGCGAACATTTGTGGCTGTAGAGAAAAGAACATGGAACATTTTGTCAGAAAAGGCCTGCATGATATTAGGTTCCCCGCCATACCTTTCAGGAGTTGGTAGGCGAAGTTCAGGCCATGGTCATTCTGACACAGTTCATGTGGGCATCCAGCGGAGCGGGCGGCACAGTGGGAAGTCTCAGTCGTTGGATCTGTGAAGAGAGCTGGGATACCGGCGTCACCAGACGCTGAACTGCCCATCCGGTGGCCGCCATCTCGGTGTCCTCCGTTCTTCATGTGTAGGACATTTTCCTCACGCTTCAATGACAGTTTGAGTTTGGCTGCTACTTTTGTTCTCAGTCAAAACAAAGAAAGTCATGTGGAGTTTTACTCGCGCGCTTTGCGCCGCCTGCTGCTCAATTTGAGAAAAGTTTCAAGACTTCGGTCTGCAAATGTGGCAGGAGGAGCCAAGTCTCTTTTTATGGTGCGTTATTGTTGCGTCAGCGACCACGTGCTATAAAAACGGGAACGTATGTGCTTTTTTTTTGAGGTGTGTCGCTGACTAATCGTGGCGCCGTTAACGCGCTTTTCGCGTCATCTCCCGAACTAATTGGAGCACGCAAGCTGGTGAGGCGCATACTGTTTGTTCCTATTTTTAGTTTATTGTTTAGTTAAAAGATGAATTTTACATGTTTTAGAGGCGTGACTCAAGTACTGGTTTTGAAACCAATGTTCTTTTGCGCCGGGCCACCTGAGGGGGTTCGTAGAAGTACTTAAATACTGGAGAAGGTCACGAACTACGGCGTAATTTTAGTATCCTAATACGCTCAAGGAAGTTGCCCGCCGCGTTAACCCATCTGTTTTTCTCTCAGCTGTGGTAACCGGACACGCTTACCGAGTAGTTTTTGTTCCCTGCGTTGACACGCACTGCTCGTATCGGTGGTTGAAATCCAAATCACTTCGGTCCGTAAGTAGGTTTTTCATTATTAAACACACCCCTTACCCCACTATATTATAGTGTAACGCTCTCTTTCTTGCTTTTTAGGATAAGTGAAGGTCCATAAACTGCACTACAGTCGCCTTTTTTGCTTTAACGGTTGCAGTGCTGTCCTGTTTCAGACTAAACTTTTGGTTTAATATTATTTTTTGGTTTTCCATATGTCTTCCTTTTGAAGTTGAACTGATTTCTTTTTGTTTCGATTTTGATTTATTCAACTGACTTCCTTTTTAGTACTCAGTGGAGCTAATTATGTGACTTTTGGTCAAGTTGTTTTGTTTGTTTTCTTTTGTGCCTTAATTCTCTTGATTGGTTGTTGATGATGCTATTTCATTCAAGTGACAAAGTTACTGACCTGCCTTCTTTGTTGTGACAGGGCCTGAGCACCGGGCAGAGGAATTCCTTTTAGGTGGTGGTATCTTCTCCTCTGGCAGTTACAGTGATCACCTTCCTGTGTGTGTGTGTGTGTGTGTGTGCCTGAGTGTGCCCGTGTGTCTACACACAGTGAAATGCAGTCACCAGCGAGTGGTGTGGTCTGTCCTCCCTAGTTTCGTAAGCTCCAGCCCAGGGCCCTCGACTTTTAGAAGTGTCTTGTGTAGATCCAACAACCTTCTAGACTATTTTAAATGTTATTCCATCTAAGATTTGTTAATAAAAAAATGCTGTGACCAACTTCTCTGACTCTTAATTGGTGGTACGAGATCTGTGTTAGCCTAAATTTAGGTGGTTATTTCAATTCTTTGGGTGAAATTCCCATGAGTGGCGTGGTCGGAGTGCTAGTCCCCTTTATTGTGGGGGAATTTTGATCTTTCCTGCCACCTGACCCATCTTTCCCAACGCCACATCGTGCTAGCGTAGGTCGTGCAGGAGTACTCCCACCATAATTTTGCGTCAGAGATATTGGTGTTTTTGTATTTCGTCTTAGGGCTTGTGTTTGTTTTTTTGGAAACAGGACGCAGTGCACTGTATTAGAGTGATTCCAACTGATGGTTTTCCCTCCTCCAGTGGTAAGTGGGTTTTAAAGGAGAAAATGGAAGAAGAATTGCAAGAATTGAGAGATCTTGTAGCTCAATTAAAAGCTGACAATGCACGTTTGCAACAGGCACAGGCGCCAGTTGGGTTGCGGGTCCTGATGCTGCCATGCCTAGTACCTCTACGGCTCCGCCTGTTACACCTCAACCCTATAGTGTTGGTGTTGTTGCACCGAACGATTACGCTTTCGTGCCGCGTGATCGCAGATGTCCAGAAATTTAGTGGTAAAACGAGTTTGAGTATTGATGAATGGGTTGAGGAGGCGCAGGCGCATGAGGGAAGTACACGTTATATGTCTCCTGCAGACCAAGCTTTTTCTATTTGACCATCTGGAGGGAGAGGCGCGGGAAGAGATCAGGTATCGTCCTGAAACAGAACCGCGGAGACCCGGATAAAATCATTAAGGCTTTGCGTGAGCTTTATGGCTGTTCACAGTCATATGTAGCATTACAAGAGGTCTTCTTTTCTAGAAAGCAACAAGAGGGTGAGACACTATTAGAGTTTTCTCTTGCACTTATGGGCCTATTGGAAAGGGTTAAGAACAGAGCGCCACATAATATCCCTAATGCAGAAATTCTGCCAGGGATCAATTTGTTGAGCATGTTGCGGATAGTGCCTTGAGGCGTGAACTGAAGCAGTTGGTTCAGTCGTCAGCCCACTGCTACCTTGTTGGAGGTCTCGCAGTGAAGCGATTAGATGGGAACAAGAAGGGATGCCTGGGGGCACGAGGCGTAGTCAGTCAGTCCCCTTAGCGTATGGCCTTCAGTATGGGGTACGTGGTGGGACATCTGTTAAAGATGTTAGGACATCACAACAGTCAGAGTTGGGTGAATTGAGAGAAATGTTGCGACAGCAGCAACAACAGCTAGATCAACTCACACAAACATTTGCCCGGTTCCAAACTTCACATGCACGTAATCGTTCTCCTCAGTCTGGCCCTATTATCTGTAGACGCGGTGTCAGCGGCCGGGCATTTGCTCGTGAGTGTGCTTGGGAAAGAAATTTTCCCCACGCTCGCAGACCATGTCTGGCTCTTCCACAGCTGAGAATGGACAGTCGCGTTCCTCCAGACCGTCGGAAAACTAGTTCCCACCGGCCTGCAGAGTCACAGCCTGGGTGGGGAAGAAATTGACTCAAGTAAGATAAGCGTATACCACTCCGTTTGAAGTTGATTTCCTCTTGTCCACATGTGGTTGCCCTTATGGGGGTGTGTGGCGGTGCCCTGTTTGGTGGATACGGGTTCAATGGTGTCGACAATCACCGAAAGCTGCTTCTGTCAGCATTTTTGAACCATGGGGCCAGGATCGCCTCTCCGGAATTGTCAGTGGTTACAACTTCGGCTGCCAATGGGCTAACTATTCCATATGTTGGGTATTTGGAGCTAGATGTGGAACTTTGTGGTAGGTTGGTCGCTGGAGTGCGGTGTCTTGGTGGTTCGAGATCCTCCTGGTGGTATGAGTTTAGAGGTCCCTGGTGTGCTGGGGATGAACATCCTTGGTCGGTGTTATCAGGAGCTTTTCGGACAGCATTGCACTGCCCTCTTTGACCTTCCAGTAATCACACAGTTCCCTGGTGTGTCAAGCGCTACAGCATTGTCATAAAGTAAGTGCCGGACCCTTTCCGATCATGTGGGGTGTGTAAGGGTGCGTGGGCGGAGAGTGTACCGTATTCCCAGGTGGCACAATGAAGTTAGTGGCCGCAACCTGTTCAGCCCAGTATTTTGGGAATATCGTCCTGTTTGAGCCCCCTGAATCAGGCCTTCCAGCAGGTCTTTTGGCATCACCTGCTTTGGTAAGGGTAAATCGAGGGACTGTTTATGTGCCGATAGTGAACGTTGGCACAGTGGAGATAACCTTCAGTCCTACAACGGTGGTGGGAAACTTGAAAGAGGTTTATATAGTCAGTTTGCCAGTAGGGATTAGTGAAGAGAAATTGGTAGCTGCTACTGTTCAGTCCCATAGTGCAGCAGGGGCTTCTTCCGTGTCCCAAATGATTGAGTCCCTTGATTTGTCTGTTTTACCTCGTTTGGAGCAGGGTCAGGTTAGGGCTTTATTGAAAAATACCAAACGGTATTTTCTGAACCACGCAGAGCGATCTAGGCTGCACTCGCCTCATCTCATGACATCCCGCTATTGGACAGTGTCCCAGTGCGTCCAACGATATCGACCGGATCCCCTTCTGAATATGAGGTGGTAAAACCCATATTAACCAGTTGCTAGAGGCTGGAATTGTTCGGGAGAGTTGTAGCCCTTATGCATCGCCGATAGTTTTGGTTAAAAAGAAGCCTGAATGCCAAAACTAGGAGGGATGCGTTCCTGCCTCTCGGATCGAGGAGTCTTTGGATTCATTGGCTGGGGCTCGCTGGTTTTCTACCTTAGATTTGGCCAGTGGTACTTGCAGGTTCCAGTTTCAGAGCCGGATAAGCCGAAGACTGCTTTTTGTACGCCGCTCGGATTATTTGAATGGAATCGTGATGCCTTTCGGCCTTTGTAATGCACCAAGCACGTTCCAGAGGTTAATGGAGCGTTTATTTGGTGATCAGCAGTGTCAGTCCTTGCTGCTGTATCTTGACGATGTGGTGGTGTTTTCTTCCTCGATAGCACAGCATGTGGAGAGACTGGAGATGGTTTTGGGTCGTCTGGAGAAGGAAGGACTTAAGGCGAAACTGGAGAAATGCGCTTCTTCAGACCTGAGGTGAAGCACTTGGGTCATGTTATATCTGCGCAAGGCGTTGCAACTGACCCAGGTAAAATTGAGGCTGTTGCGCAATGGCGTTGCCCTGAGACTGTGTCAGAGTTACGAACTTTCCTTGGGTTTGTAAGTTATTATAGGCGCTTTGTGGAAGGGTTTGCTAAGTTGGCTGCACCTCTGCATAGGCTGGTTGCAGAGGTATTGGGAGGTAAGTCAGGCAAACAAAGGGGCAGAGGTTGGGCCATGCATGGACTGAGCAGTGTAGGATAGCATTTGAGGCCCTAAAGAGAAACTAACATCTGCCCCAGTACTGGCTTACGAGACTTTACTAAAACCTTTATCCTGGAAGTAGACGCTAGCCATGGTGGTTTGGGGGCGGTGCTCTCCCAAGAGGTCGAAGGAAAGATTCGACCTATAGCGTATGCCAGTCGTAGCCTAAGGCCCACTGGAGTGTAATATGACCAACTATAGCTCCATGAAATTGGAGTTTCTAGCCCTTAAGTGGGCCATGGTAGAAAAATTCAGGAGTATCTTCTGGGGCACAAATGTATTGTGTTCACTGATAACAACCCCTGAGTCATTTAGCCACTGCAAAGCTTGGTGCTACAGAACAACGTTGGGCTGCGGAGTTGGCTGCATTCGACTTTGAGGTAAGATATAGATCCGGTAGGAGTAATGGCAATGCAGATGCCCTCTCCGCCAGAATCCTGATTTGTCATGTGGAGCCAAGGAGTTGGCAGGGCATTAGGGTCCCTGAGTCGTTGCAGCAGGTTATTGGCGCTGGGGTTGCAGTCCAGGCAGATGTTAGGGCGGTGAGTGCATTGCGGGGTATTCATTCTCTGATCTGGCGTTCTATGCAGGAGGATGATCCGGTTATTGGACCAGTGCTAAAGTTCTGGGAACGGGCCAACGCCCAGGGCCGGAGGAAGCGCGGCAGCTACAAAACGAGCTTTGACCCTCCTACAACAATGGAACCGATTGGAGGAAAGAGAAGGGGTTTTGTATCGGAGGATATTTAGACCAGATGGAGGGGAGGAGTGTTATCAGTTGGTGCTGCCTGATGTTTTGAGGAAGAGGTTTTGATGCAGCTGCATCAACGACATGGGCATCAAAGGGTGGAACGCACTAGTGAGTTGATTCGGCAGCGTGTTACTGGCCAAATATGCTGGCCGATATAACTCTGTGGTGTCAGCAATGCGAACGCTGTCAACTGGCTAAAGACAATCAGCCAGTGGCACATGCTTTATGGGCCATTTACTGGCTTCACGGCCTAACGAAGTTTTGGCCATTGACTTCACAACACTGGAACCATCATACTCTGGACAGGAGAACATACTGGTGATGACCGACGATTTAGTAAATTTTCTATGGCAGTGCCCACACATGACCAAAGGCTGAGACCGTGGCCCAGGTATTGGTTCAAGAGTGGTTTTATAAGTTTGGTGTCCCTGGCCGGATTCATTCCGACCAGGGCACGTAACTTTGAGTCTACTCTTATTAGACAACTCTGCGCAGCTTTACCAGGTAAGAAAATCTCGCATTACCACTCCCTACCATCCGGCCGGCAATGGGCAATGTGAGAGATTTAATCGCACTTTGTATAGTTTACTGCGAACATTGCCGAATTCCAGGAAGAGGGACTGGGTGTCTTGTTTGTCACAGGTAATATTTTGTTATAATACCACTCCTCATCAAGTGACTGGAGAATCCCTTATTATTTAATGTTTGGTCAAGAACATGCAGTTGCCGATAGACTTTCTACTTGGTAGGTGCCTGAGCCAGTTGCAGGGAGTGTACATAGCTGGGTTATAGAACATCGTAGGCGATTACAGGTTGCCTTTGAGGGGGCACAGGTCCGGCTGAAGGCTGCAGCAGCCGCCGGAAGAAACGGCATGACCAATTTGTTCGAGATCTGCCCTTTGTTAGAGGGTCAGTTAGTTTATCTAAAAGATCTTGGAGTGCGAGGCCGCCACAAGATCCAGGATTTGTGGAGTTCTGTAACCTATCAGGTGGTCCGCCCCTAAAGAAGGAGGGTGGTGTATACCATTGCACCGGTTACCGATCAGGCTAAGGCACGGAGAGTGCATCGTTCCTTGTTGAAAGCCTGTGTTCAGGAGGATGTGTTGCCGAGCAGCCTGCTGAGGTTGTGGAGAGTCAGAAAAACCCCCAAGAGGATGAAGAGAGGAAGACGAGGTCGACTTGATGATGTTGGTACCAAGCATGCCTCGGTTGCCGCAAATTCCATCCCTGTGGAGAGCGGGAAGCTCAGGATGTTGAGCGTCAATGCAGCCTGAGGTCAAGAAATGTCAATGGGTTTGCCTCCAGTGGGTGTGGTTTTGGGTGCAGCTGGAGGACAGGGTATGGAACCCATTGTGAGGAAAGGATAGTACCTCCTGGTCTTCATACTGAGGAAGTGCTTGCCCCTCGGAGGTCAGCCCGTATGGGAGCAGGTCAGCATTCCAATTTACATCACCTTCCCGGGCTGTAGAGTTAAGGAGAACCACTGGCAATTCTGAAGTTGTGTCCAACACTATGGTAGCTTTGTTTAGGCCTTGGAATTAGTGGATTGACAGGGTTTTGGTGATTGGTTATTAATCCATCGTCGGGTCGCCGATGCAAAACGGAGGGGTAGATTGTGGCAGGAGGAGCCAAGTCTCTTTTTATGGTGCGTTATTGTTGCGTCAGCGACCACGTGCTATAAAAACGGAACGTATGTGCTTTTTGAGGTGTGTCGCTTGACTAATCGTAGCGCCGTTAACGCGCTTCGTCATCTCCCGGAACTAATTGGAGCACGCAAGCTGGTGAGGAGCGCATACTGTTTGTTCCTATTTTAGTTTATTGTTTAGTTAAAAGATGAATTTTACATGTTTTAGAGACGTGACTCAAGTACTGGTTTTGAACCAATGTTCCTTGCCGCCGGGCCACCTGAGGGGGTTCGTAGAAGTACTTAAATACTGGAGAAGCGGTACGAACTACGGCGTAATTTTAGTATCCTAATACGCTCAAGGAAGTTGCCGCCGCGCGTTAACCCATCTGTTTTTCTCAGCTGTGGTAACCGGACACGCTTACCGAGTAGTTTTTGTTCCTGCGTTGACACGCACTGCTCGTATCGGTGGTTGAAATCCAAATCCCTTCGGTCCGTAAGTAGGTTTTTCATTATTAAAACACACCCCCTTACCCTACTATATTATAGTGTAACGCTCTCTTTCTTGCTTTTAGGATAAGTGAAGGTCCATAAACTGCACTACAGTCGCTTTTTTACTTTAACGGTTGCAGTGCTGTCCTGTTTCCAGACTAAACTTTTGGTTTAATATTATTTTTTGGTTTTCCATATGTCTTCCCTTTGAAGTTGAACTGATTTCTTTTTGTTTTCGATTTTGATTTATTCGAACTGACTTCCTTTTAGTACTCAGTGGAGCTAATTATGTGACTTTTGGTCAAGTTGTTTTGTTTGTTTTCTTTTTGTGCCTTAATTCTCTTGATTGGTTGTTGATGATGCTATTTCATTCAAGTGACAAAGTTACTGACCTGCCTTCTTTGTTGTGACAGGGCCTGAGCACCGGGCAGAGAATTCCTTTTAGGTGGTGGTATCTTCCTCACAGCGTGCAGTGATCACCTTCCTGTGTGTGTGTGTGTGTGTGTGTGTGTGTGTGCAGAGTGTGCCCGTGTGTCTACACAGTGAAATGCAGTCACCAGCGAGTGGTGTGGTCTGTCCTCCCTAGTTTCTCGGTAAGCTCCAGCCCAGGGGCCTCGACTTTTAGAAGTGTCTTGTGTAGATCCAACAACCTTCTAGACTATTTTAAATGTTATTCCATCTAAGATTTGTTAATAAAAAATGTCGTGACCAACTTCTCTGACTCTTAATTGGTGGTAATGAATCTGTGTTAGCCTAATTTAGGTGGTTATTTCAATTCTTTGGGTGAAATTCCCATAGTGGCGTAGTCGGAGTGCTAGTCCCCTTTTTGTGGGGAATTTTGATCTTTCCTGCCACCTGACCCCATCTTTCCCAACGCCACACAAACAATTTTATAATGTTACATTTAGTAATATTAGCAGACGAGTTTTTCCAAAGCAAATCACAAAAACTCAAGCAAATGTGTAACAGGACATTGATAAAAGCATTTTTTGGTAATGAAAGTACAAATGTGTAAGAGAACTAACGGCACTCTTTGGTAAAGGACGTGTTACACTTTATATTAATTAGACAATTCCTATGGATTTACCATGTAATTACTCTGATGTTACACAGCAGTGGTAAGTTAGGCTTTACATAATTTGTGGTTGGTGTACAGAATGTTACGTGAGTTCCTGAGGAGTTGTACACCGTGTAAGTACACTGTTATTACAGTGCAGCATCAACTCCAGATCTAACTTACTTTCCATAACTTACTTAACTTACTATCCATAAACCTACCTGTATCCACCCCTTAGATTAAATTGTTCCAATTACGTTTATGCATATTATTGTTACAAAATAATATTCACTGTTGAAGTGAAGTGAAAAAAGCATTGTTACCAATGTTCTGTTGCACATTTTCACTTACACATGCCATTCTGAAGGTTGTTACATGAAGTAGTTACAGAAATATTACAGCTGTAGATGTCTAATGTGTACCTACACGTGTAGTTCCTAGGTGAGTACACAGGTGTAAGGGCCACTTAATATAACGTGTGACCTATTTTTTTAATAAGGGGAAAAACAGAATAGAAATGCAAATGAGTGTTAGAGTCAAGTTGTTTTTTAATAAATAAAACTACAACAAGTAGGTAAACTAGAATATGAATAGAAATGGCAGAGTTTGATGGTAAAATAAAGACGGAAAAGACCTGCATGGATTAAGATTGTTAAGATTTCATATCTAACTGGGATGGCACTATGTGTACTCTCAGAATGTAAATTACCTGAATTACGTAAATTACGATAAAGGTGTGCAGAGCTGGTGGTGTTTTTGTTGACAAACATCAATGCCTTAAATTTTGTGTAAGCAGCTATTGGTAAATTGATGAAGAGTGGCAATGAAATGCATTATTTTCGGCTCATTAAAGTTTAATCTTGCAGCCGGCATTCTGGATGAATTGTACAGAACTCGCTAGAAGACCTGCCAAGAGAGAACTGCAATAGTCCAGCCTGGACAGAACTAAAGTAGAGGAGTTGAAAAGTATGTCCTTGGAAGGAGTTATGGTTGATGTCCCTAGCTCGGTGGTGAAATAGTGATTAAGTGATAGGTTTGTTGAAAACACAATCAGTTCTGTCTCTGCAAGTTTGAGCTAAAGCAGACATCAAGACACGCCAGGCAAGCTCGGGATTTGAGCAGCTATTGGCACATCATCAGGACAGAATGACAGTGTTAGGAAATCAACAGAAGGATTCAACTGCCGGATATATCTATCAGTTTTTTTTAGAAAAGGCAAACAGTCACTGAGGGAACAGAGCTTGTGCACATGTAGAGTGATGGAAGAAGGACATATGGATGCAAGTGGGCAACCAAACAAACCAATGTCGTCAGAGAAGTGGTTCAAGAAATGAGCCCTGAGGCACTCCAGTAGCTAGATGTTGTAACTTGGACACCTGATCATTTTAAGATACCTTGAAGAACCTATCTGAGAGGTAAGAATGCTAAGATGTCCTTTTTCTTCACTGAATGAACTGCGCTCAAAACGCTAATTAAAAATCACATCTACCCTGTTTCACACAGACAAGGTAATATTCAAGATCAAAACAAGCTCTATAATATGATTCTATGGTTCAGGTCCTGAGAAACAGATTAGCCTACTGGAGTACATTATACAAGAAAATATTGTTTTAGTCTTTGTACTTTACAATTTCACATTTCAGTTTATTAATAAAAAAAGCATTTTCAAATCAAATGTAAAATTAAAATTTCTGAGTAAAACTATTTTTACACTAAAACTATTTTTATAACCTTTATATAGGCCTACATTTTAAAGGTGGATATGTTACACTGTGCGTGACACAAATCAATCACTTTTAATATTAAATATCAAGCATGAGACAAATATTAGATGTCTTTGTAAGAGTCATATATATATATATATATATATATATATATATATATATATATATATATATATATATATATATATATATATATATATATATAATTCTAATATAGTATGTGTTTTCTATCAACATAATATTTTAATATTTATTTTTTAAAGTTATTAATGTAACATCCAACCAGCAGAGGAGCCTCTCCTAGTACTGACTCCTGAGCCGCCTCTACTACTACTACTCCGGTTAGGGCCATATAACCGTAGAGCACTGTTGCCAACCCTTGCTTGTTTCTGACAATCCTCATCTGTGTGTGTGTTTCCAATAAACATCCGCGAAATGGATTCGCAATCGGCTTCCCGCCTCCTCCTTACAGAATACTCGCCTGACCAGACTCCAGCGGATGTGACACACATGCAACAATGGATGGTATACCAGGAGGAGCTATTGAAAGGTTACCAGTCTCGATTGGATCAACTGCAGTCGGTGAACGAACACCTCACCCGGTACATTCAGGATCTACCGCTCTACCACGCTTTCTACAGTAAACCTTGCCTTACCCCGAAAAGTTTGACGGTTCTGCTGAACGGTGCAAGGGTTTCATTCGCCAGGTCAGGCTGTATTTGGAGTTTCCAGCAGGTAGATTCAACAATGAAGAAGTCAAGTGTGCATTTATTATGACGCTACTGACTGGAAGAGCGATTGACTGGGCGACTGCAGTTTGGGATACAGATCCCCACATCAAGACATCTGCTGACTATTTCTTACAGATGCTAAGAGAGGTGTTTGAATATCCTGCAGGGGCAAGGATATTTCAACCCAGTTAATGGATCTGTCCCAGGTAAACGCACAGCCGCTGATTATGCTATTGAGTTCAGGACGCCGCTGCTCAAGCGGCTGGAATGATGTCGCACTCAAGGCGACTTTCAACGGAGTCTCACGCCAGATTTACAGACGGAATTGGCGTAGAGAGGTGAGATTTATCTTTTTCTGATCTCGCCAACTTAACCATCCGTGACGATAATCTTAAGCGCCAGGCACCACAACGTAAAGCGCCCGTCTTCTATGATCGCGAGCCAGGAAAGGAATCAAATCGCACACGAGTTAATGGAGAAACCGAACCTATGCAAGTAAACTCCCAACGTGTCTCTATGGAAGAACGCGAACGCCAGCGCCGTCTTCAACTTTGCTTTTACTGTGGAGAAGGAAACATTATCAGGTTGACTGTCCTCACAGACCCACCACTACAAACCGGGTAAATATGAATCATTTTCACGCACTGAGCAACAAGGCTCTCATGTTACCTATCATGCTTGGTCTAAACCAGTGGTTTTCAACCTGTGGGCCATGGCCCCAGTGGGCTGCAACGGTATTGCAGGGGGCCGCCAGTTATTATCAATAGAAATAATAATATTAAGTAATGTACGTAAAATGTGTAGTAATAATTAAATATCATAATTAATTAAATAAAAAAATAATAATAAACTGTTACTATGCGCTCACTATTCCAGGTCGTTGATTGGTTTAAAACAACCCGCGATTTAGGCTATGTAACATATTTTGCTGCTGCATACATTTAAATTTTTTTTAATTTTTTTGCAGTGGGTCAGCGGAAGAAGCATATGTTTGGTTGTGTGGGCTGTGAGTTAAAAAGGTTGGGAACCACTGGTCTAAACAATGTAAAGGTTATGTTGACGGCAATGGCTGACTCGGCGCGCCTTGAATATCATCAGCTGTGAGGTAGTCGCCAAATATCATTCCTTCTCAACCTTGTGAATCTGTTTTGAAGGATCAAGACCATTAATGACGCAGGACATCGGAGGAGGCATTTCTCTCAGAACCAAGGCTCTTACTCTCAGGTTGGCATGTTCCACAAGGAAACCATTACGCTCTATATCGTTGATTCATCCAAGTATGAAGCAATCCTCGGTTCCCTGGCTTTCCGTGCACGACCCACCTAACTATATCCTGGGGTAGAGTGTGAGTTAACGCAATGGTCTCACACGTGTATTAACAGATGCTTCACTGTATCTCCAAGGAACTGCCTCACCACCAGTGTAGAGAGTACGGAGGATCAGAGGAGAATCAAGATACCAGCATGCTACAGGCAACTGTCAGAGGTATTTAGCAAATCACGGGCAACAGAATTACCTCACCACCGACCATGGGACTGTGCGATTGACCTCCTACCTAACGCCATGCCACCCAAAAAGCAAGGTATACCCATTGTCACTCACTGAAAGCCAGGCTATGGAGGAATATATTAATGAGGCTCTTAGCTTTGGGTTCATTAGACCCTCCATCACCTGCAGCAGCTGGATTCTTCTTTGTCGAAAAGAAGGATGGAGCCTCATGCCCATGCATCGATTATCGAGGCCTAAACAACGCCACAGTCAAGTTCGATATCCCCTACCTTTAGTTTCCATCAGCTCTAGAACAACTACGTGGAGGCAAAAGTGTATACTAAGTTAGACCTCCGTAGTGCCTATAACCTGATAAGGATCAAGGAGGGAGACGAGTGGAAGACTCTGTCCAGAGGTTCTGTCCAGGTTACTGAAAAACAGGTTGTTTGTCAAGGAGGAGAAATGTGAGTTTCATGTGTCACAGACTTTGTTCCTAGGTTACAGAGATCAGCCACCAGGAGTGAGGATGGACGATGACAAAGGTTAAAGCGGTTCGTGGGTGGCCTCAACCCACTACGGTCAAGGAGCTACAACGGTTTCTAGGGTTTGCAAATTTCTACCCAGACGCTTTCATCCGAACTATAGTACTGTTGCTGCACCACTAACCTCTCTCTTAAAGGGAGCCGCCCAAGCTGAGATGGAATGAGGGAGCACTAAAGCGTTCTCCAACCTCAAGGAACGCTTTCACCACAGCCCCAATTCTTAAACATCCTAACTCCGGGCTACCATTCGCCGTGGAAGTGGATGCATCGGACTCGCGGAATGGAGCTGTTCTCTCACAGCGCCACGGTCAACCAGGGAAACTTTATCCTTGTGCTTACTTTTCCAGGAAATTAACGGCAGCTGAGAGAGAAATTATGACGTGGGAAACAAGGAACTGTTGTCCATGAAAGCGGCCATTGAGGAGTGGAGACACTGGCTAGAAGGAGCAGTGCACCGTTCTCCAAGTCATCACGGACCACAAGAACTTGGAATACATCAAGGGAGCTAAAAGGCTGAACCCCAGACAGGCAAGATGGGCACTGTTTTTACTCGTTTTCAGTTCACTGTCACTTATCGTCCAGGTTCCAAGAACAGTAAGGCTGATGCACTGTCCCGAAGATATGACGCACCACAGAAGGAGGGAGTCCTTGATAATATTCTGCCACCCACGGTAATCTGGCACCAGTGTCATGGGATATAATGGAGGAGCTGCAGAGGAATTACAGCATGAACCAGCACCCCTCAATGTCCTCTGGTAAACATTACGCACTCATCCGACAATACGCCATGCGCATCATACAATGGGTACACACTTCACTGGAGTTCAGGTCATCCAGGCATCAATAGAACACTCCAGTTAGCGCAGAACGCCTTTGGTGGCCGTCAATATCTCGGGATGTGACGAACTATCAGGCTTGCAGGTATGTGCACAATGCAAGACCCAGAGAATTGCTCTGCCGTTTGCTCAAGCCTTTGCCTATTCCTCATGACCATGGTTCAACCTATCCATTGATTTCGTCACAGATTTACCATTGTCTAACGGTTTTCACAGTCATCTTAGTCATTATTGATAGATTCTCGTCATGCCGATTAGTTCCCCTGAAAAACCTCTCACCGCCATGAAACTGCTCTACGCCCTGTTGAGCATGTTTTCAAAATCTACGGATTACCGAGGATATAGTGGAGTGATAGAGAATTACTCAGTTTACTTCCCAAGTATGGAGGGCCTGCAAACACTCTCGACATTAATGTGAGCTTACCTCAGGCTACCATCCACAGGCTAATGGACAGGTCGAGAGACTTAATCAGAGATCGGAGGTACCTTCGGACCTATTGCCACAGAGAACAACACCGGTGGTCTGAGTTTTACCATGGGCTGAGTATGCCCAGAACTCACTAGTCAAGTTAGCTACAGGTATGACTCCATTCCAGTGTGTCCTCGGTATCAGCCCATGTTCCCGTGGTCAGGAGAACCATCCAACGTTCCAGCCATTGATGATTGGATCAAATGAGGAGTGAGAGGGTGTGAGGATAGCGCTCATGTGCGACTACAAAGAGCAATCAGGTATCAGGAGACTCAAGCTAACCGCCACAGACGCCCCATCCCCATATCAACCTGGACAAAGGGTCTGGCTCTCGATTATAGGGACACTCAAGATCACGCTGCCCAGTAAGAAGCTAAGTCCAAGGTATGTAGGACCATTCAAGATAATAAAACAAGTAAATGATGTCACTTATCAACCAGAGCTGCCTACCACCATCGTATATCTCCATCCTTTCATGTATCCCTCCTCAAACCGGTCCACCCGGGAGTTGACCCTGGCCATGAAGCCCCCAGAACCACCGCCGCCACTTGAAATTGACGGGAACCCCGCGATATCAAGTCGCGCGAACTACTGAACTCGCGGAGACGAGGGGTCGGCCCAGTACTTGGTGGACTGGGAGGGTTACTACGGACCAGAGGAGAGATCCTGGGTAGCCGCCGGGACATTTGGACCCATCCCTTATAGAGGAGTTCCACAGAGCCAGACCCGATCGTCCCAGCACCTCGCCCTAGGGAAGACCACGTAATCCACAACAGATTCTGCCCAAGACCAACCACGACCACGAGGGCGCCCACGAAACCAACCACAAGATTCTGCCCAGGACCAGCCACGAAGAACAACCACGAGACCAACCACGCAGATTCTGACCAGGACCAACCACAACCACAGGACGCCCACGAGGGCGTCCGAAGAGCTCCCAGGAGCGCGCCAGAGGGGGAGTTCTGTAACATCCAACCAGCAGAGGGCCCTCCTCTCCGAGTACTGACTCGAGCCGCCTCTACTACTACTACTTCGGGTTAGGGCTATATAACCGTAGAGCACCAGGTGCTCTCACGCGAAATTGCAATGCCAGCCTGTCTGCCTTACCAAGCGTTTACCATTGATCTACTGACTTCTATTGTGTACATGACCTTTGCTTGCTTTATCACCACGGCTCATACTACGGATCTTCCTTGTCTGTTACGGTAACCATTACTACTGAACTTTGTTATTGACCTTTGCCTTCATTCCTCGACTTTGCCCACGGATCTCCCTTTGTATATGTTTGCCTTCTCTCCGGATTGATACTACTGTTGCCAACCCTTGCTTGTTTCTGACAATCCTCATCTGTGTGTGTGTGTTTTCCAATAAACATCCGCAAATGGATTCGCAATCGGCTTCCCGCCTCCTCCTTACAATTAATTAAATTACCAGTTTCAAAATCAAATTTAAATCATACCTGTAAAGTGGCAATTAAACTTTTCATTATATTTTCACATTTCCTCTTCATATTTTCTTTGCATATATTTACAGTGGACAGACATGTATGTACTTAATAGTAGTCATGCTGTATATAATAAGAATAAATAAACATCCAGGAGCTTTTATATAAACACAGGACCAAATTAAACACTAAAATAGAAATCAAGAACACCAAAAAGAATGCTTCTCAAAATTTTATTAAGTATTAGTATTTAGTCTATGTGCTCTATGTTTTTAGTGGGCACTTTGCCACCTGGTTGCCTGTAGCTGTTGTTTTCGCTGCTCCACGAGTTCAGCATTGAGAGACATCAGCTGCGTCAGGGATCTCATGGAGGCTTGATGTGTCGACACCTTTTATAACATGATCGGTGGATTCTTCCAACATCATGCCACGGTGGATCATCAGATATGCCAGCAGAAGTGTAGGAGAGTGGCTGATAAGTGCCACAGCAGTGAAGTAGCACCTCTATCTGTGGAAATAAAAACAAAACATAGTCAAAAAAGCTGATTTCCAAAAACTGATCACTGCAGAACGGTTGATAAAAGATCTCACTTTCTGGTTCCTCAGGCCTTGTGGATGAATTTGGCAGCTGGTGAGAAGTATATGCCCATCTTCAAACCATCTCTGTGTGTTGTAGGCAAAGCCGCAATATTTGATGTTCATGCCTTTGTAATATTTCTCCCTGTATTAACTCCTTCCCATTCAGGTCTTTCTCTTTTGGCATTCCATCAACACCCTCAGCTTCTTCTTCACTGCCTGCAGCATTTAAGATGTGGGTAATACCCATCTCCTTGAGTTTGCTTGGTCTCTTTGCTGTTTCTCTGAACAAGAACACAACAATCTAGATTAGTCTTTCAGTAAAGAGGACTTACATTTTAAAAACAGAATTGTGTTTAACTCCATGCTCCTGCATTACATTATTGCTTCATCACATATTAATCTATAAGTTGCAGACTTACTCATTCCCCAAGAAGATGTTGGGCCAGACCTCAGTGACAGGCGTCTCGGATAGTTTACCTTCCTCCAAAAGAGTTTCTCCAATTGGGAAATGTTTAGAGGAATATAGTTCTCTAAGACTGGAATGCTCTGTCGCTTGAGGTTCTTGTTTGGGAATGCTTTGCTTCTGGGGATACACAGAGGCTCTGGCAGAGCTGGATCCTTCTGAGGCTGTGCTGAGATCCCAAAGAGCTTTTGAAGAACTGACTCAATTTTGTTGATCTTCCTAACTTTGACATATTCTGGAAAAAGAAGATAACAATATGAAATTAGAACACAAATAATTTGTCTGACTTGCATGTAATTGAAATGTTGCAACTCAAACGCTCTGTTGACATTCACCTGTTGGAATGTACTCCTCGGGGTTTCAGGAGAAGCATCATTGCCACCCTGATCATTCCGCGCTGCTGCTCCTGACACTTCTGCTGAAGGCCCTTCTGGATCAGCCAGATGGTCAGGCACCAGAACTGGGCTCCTCTCGGCCCAGATGGCAACGCTGAAGTCAACCACCAAACCTTCTGAGCATGCAGGTTCCAGTTCAGAGCTGCTCACAATGGACCATTCCTCCAAGATCAAAATGATCTGGTTCATGTTCCAGAGGCTCAGATGTTGATTCGTGAGAGCTTTCATTCAGGACACACAGTGACTCTGAATCCGGATCCGGCTGTGCTGAGAGATCACAACGCTTATGGAAGAACGCACTAATTGTCTTCTGACTTTGGCATATTCTAAAGACAAAGAATAACAATATAAACTTCTTCCGATCCACATATTAAACATGTAAAGTGTGGTCACTTACTGTGGCTCAGCGATATTATGTGTCCAAAAATATGTCGATTTACTTACCTTGTATCAGACATTTGTATTTGCAGCTCCAGTGTAATGCTGTATTTTAACTGCTCTGTTGATATTTACCTGTTTGGGATGTTCTCTCTCAGACATTTGAGATGAGCGTGCACCTCTACCTCTTACCGATCCCACTGCTGCTTCCCTGCTACTTTGCACGTAGTGGCTCACAGAAACAGCTGGGTCACTCTTGGGCTGTAATGAGATCCAGTCCGGGAAGAACTCACTAATGGTCTTCCTCACTTTAACAAAGTCTAAAAAAAGAAGAAAAACAATATTTTATTAGAAACACGTTTTACCACACAGTAAACATGGATAATTAAATTGTGTCAGCATACTACTGCTGTGGTAAAATTATTCCCTATGCAGACTTTACCTATTTTTATTTCATTTCACTTTTTTTTTTTGCACAAATATGTTGAATTCAACTTGCACTACTGATATACCTATTGGGATGTCCTCTTCTGAGATTTCCAGATAAGGCATCCATGCCACTCTGAACAACAATCTTATGCTGCTTCCTGACTCCTCACACAAATCGACTGAAACAACCGCATCAATCTCAGACTGTGGCAAAATCAGTTCGGAAGAACTCACTGATTGCCTTCCACTCACTTTGGCAAATTCTGAAAAGAACACTTTGTAATTATAAACAGTGTAACCACAGATTGCAATAACTAATTAACGTGCTGTCACAAAACAGTACATATTTAGCTTACGCCTCATTGCAATGTTGCATTTCAGCCGGATCTGTTGACATTTTACCTGTTGGGATGCTCTCTGAAGTTTCAGGAGAACCATCCGTTATCCTGATCAGTCTCACTGACGCTTCCCTCTTCGAAGGCCCTACTGGATCGATCGGTCCTTCGTGACACTCAGTGGCACCGACTCTAGCGCTGGCATCACTGATATCAACCTCCAGCTGCACGCCTTTCTCACCGAAGACTTCTTCCAGCTGCACGTCTTTCTCTCAATGAAGACCTCATCCAGTTGCACATGAACTGTGGGACTGAAATGGTCATAGATGGCACTGGTAATATCCGGGCTTCACATCTTGGTCATCTGATGCCCAGACACTGTCACTGCAGTAGAAGATGCCGTTGACATAAACATCCACAAGCACTCCTCAGTTCTGAAGACACCTGATGACTTCTAGTTTTTTTGATTAAGTTTTGATGTCAGATGTAGAGTTATCAAATTGCGTGGTGAAGCACACTGTGAGTACAGATTTTGACTCTGTAAAACTGTATGGACCAACACGCCGAATATAAACTTTTTTGAATGGTCTATATATAGTAGACTTTCTGCTCAGAAAATCATCGAAGTGAAGAGATTCTGCAAGTATTTTAGCCACGTCACTAGTAGTTCTAATAGTTCCACCCATTGCCATAGAAACAGCAGGGAGTCCTCGACTGATTTGATCTCAGTCACGTACAGCGTATACGATGGCGATTTGCCAGTGTATCGATTTTCAAATAATATTTTTAAAATATGCACTGGCGCTATTATTTGTATATATCTATTTAATGCCGATGGTGGTAGAGTACGGAGTATTTTCAATCATGAAAATTATAGCCTACCATATTTTTAATTCCAATCGGGCATTTTTGATGAAAAGGTCGAGTAGTCTGCATCACTGTCGGTCTTCTACCGCTTCTCTACTAAATATGTCAAATAATTGACGTTTTTACTACTCAACTGACTTTCACCGCTAAAACTGATGCTCCTTCGCGCTTCTGAATGTAAACCACGCCTTGTTATTTGATTGACATTAATGAGCCCTGTACAGACGAGGCAGAAAATGTAACATAAACATTTGAGGATTTTCTGAAGTTATTCATTTTATTTTCACTGGCGTTACTGGTTTAAATCCGCTTGAATGCAATCCACTGAATGGACCCACGTCAGACCGGTAACTTAAAATCAGTCTAAAATCGATGACCATTTTTATGGAAACAAAATTATGAAAATATTTTTTCAGTCTTTGTACTACAACATTTCTAAATTATTTCCAGTTTATTCATAATAACATTATTTGTAATCAGATATGAAATTAAAATTTCTGAGTAAAGTTTTTTACACCAGCATTTTTTTCCAGTATAATTTGTATATAGTTTCACATTTTACAGGCGCATATCATAATGTAACATAAATAGTCTACTTGAGCGGATAAGCACTGCTGGACACAAAGCAATCACTTTTTCAATATTAAAGCAGCAAGCAAGAGACAAAAAATACTGGATGTTTTTGTAGAGACTGCAAAAAATATCAAATGACTGATTAAATAAATATTAGTGGAAATACTCATTTAATAAGTTGTATATTTTCTGTATTATATGTGTTTATATCAACCTTATATTTTAGTGATTATATTTAGTGAAAAACATATCTTAAATTATTTTATCCATTAAATTAGCTCTAGAACTTTTTTCTTCCTTTTTTAGAATCTACAAAGTCATAGTCACAACTATGATAAAGAAGGCTGTAGAAATGTTTCTGCATTGTTAATCCATTTTATTGTCTTTTTAACAATTTCTTAAAAAAAAAAAAAAAAACCTTTCCCTTGAAAATACTGAATTTAAAAAAGGGGAAATATCATGATTTTCTATATACACATCAGCCACAATAAACGTCACCTCTTTTGTTTAACCTTTTTAACCTTAATTTGCTAGTTTAACAGCTCTAAATAGATAGATAGATAGATAGATAGATAGATAGACAGATAGATAGATAGATAGATAGCTATTGGGAGGAAGTAGTGTGTCTGTCACACACTAATAAATGTGATCGACATGCAGCTCTGCCATGTCAGAATAACAGTCACCTTTTTGGACACACTTTCTGTTTGTCATTTTCCAGTCTCTTAAAATAGGTAACTGCATGGATCAGAAGAAGGATCACGGCTCGAGAAATCATGAATGGACATCATGGGAAATAAACCCAAAGAATCAGCGAACTGAATGGGAAGAAACCAAACTCAGCAGCTATTGGCACATCATCAGTACTGAATGAGAGTGTTATGAAATCAAAAGAAGGATTCAGCTGCGGATATATAATCTATTTTAAGAAAAAGGCAAACCGTCACTGAGGAACAGAGCTTGTGTACATGTAGAGTGATGGAAGAAAGACATATGGATGCAAGGGCAAACTAAACCAAAGCATCAGCAGACGCGGGAACAAACACCCAGAGACAGTAAGGGAAGCTGGAACAGATGACAAGCCAGGAAACCAATGATCTGAGCTATTTGTGACGTAAGTGTTAGCAAGTCCTAAATAGCCCCTAGTAACAGCTGGAAATAAGATCAGTTTGTAATAACTAGAGATACACCCCCTCATGCAGCACACAACAATGAGACAGTGATTCAAAAACCACCATGACAGATAGGTAGAGTTGAGAGAATCTGCAGAAATTATGACTGTCAGAGAAGTGGTCTGAGAGAAATGAGCCACTGAGGCACTCCAGTAGCTAGTAACTTGGACACCTGACCATTTTAAGATAATTTCAAAGAACCTATCTAAGAGGTAAGAAAGCTAAGATGTCCTTTGCCAGTACTCACCTGAATCCTTCACTGAATGAACTGCGTCTCAAAACGGTAATTAAAATCCACATCTACCCCCATTTTGACAGACAGGGTAATATTCAAAAATGTAAATTTCTGAGTGAAATTATTTTTATATAGGTCTACATTTTAAAGGTAGATATGATGTTACACTGTGCATGACACAAATCACTTTAATATTAAATAGCAAACATAGAGACAAAACTGTTACATGTCTTTGCCAAGATTTGTTACAACACTTTTAGGGAAAGAGTCCCATACAGCTGAAGACCTCCCTCTCAAGAGGAAGCTCACTATAAAACACAGCCATCTTATCAGTCTGCTCTTCTGGCAGATCTTTTCTAAGATATCACTCCTCTCCCGTCGTGGAACTGTGCACTCACTGTAACATTCCTATTCTTCAAAGTTCTTATTAATACATATTTTATCTTTTACACACACTTGATGCTGTGGTGGTCTTTCTTTCTACTATTCAATAAAGTGAATACAATACCATGTGTACTGTGTATCTTATAAATACTTACCAAATAAAAAGAATACAATATTCTGTTTGGTCTCTTCTTCTTGATAAATCAGTATAACACATCCCAGTGTGAAATTTACAATACAAGAGTATCACTCAAATAAACAAAGCAAACTTACAAAATTGGAAAACGCCCACGCTTTCCTCCAACAATATATATATATATATATATATATATATATATATATATATATATATATATATATATATATTCTAATATAATATAATATGTGTTTCTGTCAACATAATATTTTAATATTTATAGTGCCTTATTTTATTAAGTTATTGATCAACCAAGTTACCAGTTTCAAAATCAAATTTAGATCATACTGTAAAGTAAAGTGGCAATAAAATCAAGTCTCAAATTAAACTTTTCATTATATTTTCAAATTTCCTCTTCCATATTTTTCTTTGCATATATTTACAGTGGACAGACATGTGTACCTAATAGTAGTCATGCTGTATATAATAAGAATAAATAAACATCCAGGGGAGCTTTTTATATAAACACAGGACCAAATTAAACACAAAAATAGAAATCAGAACACCAAAAAGAATGCTTCTCAAAATTTTATTAAGTATTAGTATTTTAGTCTATGTATGTCTATGTTTTAGTGGCACTTTGCCACCTGGTTGCCCTGTAGCTGTTTTTCGCTGCTCCACGAAGTTCAGCATTGAGAGACATCAGCTGCGGTAGGAATCCCATGGAGGAGCTTGATGTAGCCAGCACCTTTTAACATGATCGATAGATTCTTCCAACATCATGCAGTGGATCATCAGATATGCCAGCAGAAGTGTAGGAGAGTGGCTGATAGCGTCACAGCAGTGAAGTAGCACCTTATCTGTGGAAATAAAAGCAAAACATAGTCAAAAAAGCTGATTTCCAAAAACTGATCACTGCAGAACTGGTTGATAAAGATCTCACTTTCTGGGTTCCTCAGGGTTCTTGTGGATGAATTTGGCAGCTGGTGAGAAGTACATGCCCATCTTCAAACCATCTCTGTCTGTGTGTTGTAGGCAAGCCGCAATATTTGATGTTCATGCCTTTGTAATATTTCTCCCTGTAATAACCTTTCCATTCAGAGTCTTTCTCTTTTGGCATTCCCCATCAACACCTCAGCTTCTTCTTCACTGCTGCAGCATTTTAAGATGTGGGTAATACCGCATCTCCTTGAGTTTGCTTCTCGTCTCTTGCTGTTTCTCTGAACAAGAACACAACAATCTAGATTAGTCTTTCAGTAAAGAAGTGACTTGCATTTTAAAAACAGAATTGTGTTTAACTCCATGCTCCTGCATTACATTGTGCTTCATCACATATTAATCTATAAGTTGCAGACTTACTCATTCCCCAAGAAGATGTTGGGCCCAGGCCTCAGTGACAGAGCGTCTGGAATAGTTTACCTTCCCTCCAAAGAGAGCTTTCAATTACACAGGAAATGTTTGGAAGATATAGTTTCTCAAAGACTGAATACTCCTGTGGCAGAGTTCTTGTTTGGGAATGCTTGCTTCTGGGATACACAGAAGCTGCTTGCAGGCTGGATCCTTCTGAGGCTGTGCCGAGATCCCAAGAGAGCTTTTGGAAGGAGCAGCTAATTTTTGTTGATCTTCCTAACTTTGACATATTCTGAAAAGAAGATAAAAATGAAATTATGAAATTGTTTCAAATAATTTGTCTGACTTGCATATGTGAGTGAGAATGTTGCAACTCAAACGCTCTGTTGACATTCTACCTGTTAGGATGTACTCCCTTGGGAGTTTCAGGAGAAGCTTGTATTGCCACCCTGATCATTCCGCTGCTGCTCCTGTGTACACTTCTGCTGAAGAGCCCATACAGATCAGTCAGGTGTTCAGGCACCAGAACTACCAGGCTCCTCTGGCTCCGAGATACTTAGCACTTTAAGTCAACCACCAAACAGCTTCTGGGCATACAGGTTCCAGTTCAGGAGCTGCTCACAATGGACCATTCACTCCAAGATCAAAATGATCTGGTTGCATGTTCCCAGAAGGCTCAGATGTTGATTCGTGAGAG